>NW_906121.1:0-984 GCF_000209065.1 Trypanosoma cruzi | reverse complement strand
GACGACCAGGACGGCCGCGAGCGACAGCGCACGCGCCCAGCCAGACATTACTGCTTGTGTGGGTGTGTTTCCTTCCTTATGTGCCTTCAACAGCGTCACCTTCAGACTGTGGTGGTGTGCGGGCGTTGACGTGGAGAGAAGGAGCATGCGCGCGTGTATGTGCACGCCGCGGCAAGGGAGCGTTGCCACGCCACTCCGCCCCGCATGGTCGGCTGACAGTCGGGGACGGCGGTGGGTTCAGCCACAGTGGGGAGTGCTCGGGAGCTCAACAGAAGCATATAATAGAAAAAACACACGCGTGGCTGAGACGTCGATCGCGGACACATATTTGCAGTTGTGCTCAAAAAAGAAAATAAATACATGGAGCAAATCAATAAACAATCCACTCCACTGGGACTTATTTGCCCAGTGTGCCGCAGCACCGACGCTCGCTCAATAATAATAAAAAAGTAAAATGAGAAAAAAGGCAGCATCAGAAACAAAGAGTGCCCTCAGAGGCGGCGATGACGGCTTTGGTATGGCTGATAGCGACGCTGCCTGTCCACGTCGGCCAGTCGGCCACTGGAGCTGGAGCCGCAGAAGAACTCAACGGAGCCTCTTAAAAGCCGGTTGCATTGGTTGAGAGGAACAGAGGACCTCACCGATGGGCCGCTGCAGTGCGTACTCGTAAAGAAGACTTCCTCTGTGAGAGTCTCAGCACCGCACGTGACAATGGCAGAGACGCCGCTGGTGGTCAGGAGACACTGACCGGTCGGTAACGTCACGTTCTCGCACCCGACAATGCACGCGGCGTCAGTGCAGGACATCTGCACAAAGTACGATGGGGACGGTCCTGGGGCACTTGTGGTCGTCGTGGTGGTTGGCTCGGGAGTGGGTCCGGGGCCACCGACCACCGCGGAGCTCGCCTCCTCCTTGACAAGGCACTGGTTCGAGCCCTTTGCAATGCGGATGTAGCCATCCTCGCCCCACTGCGCGGTCCACGAG
>NW_906120.1:0-983 GCF_000209065.1 Trypanosoma cruzi | reverse complement strand
AAAATGGTAGGGCGGTGGCCCCGGACGTTGGATACAACACGACGTGTCGAATTATCCAAGTTTGCAGCGGCTGCCCCGGACGTTAGATACAGGACGACGTGTCGAATTATCCAAGTTGCAGCGGCTGCCCCGGACGTTGGATACAACACGACGAATCGTAGTAACCACGCTGCGGCTGCGGCCCCGTACGAGAGATATATGACGAACTTATCGTAGTAACCACGCTTCGGCGGCGCACCCTAAACATGTCGTTTTCGTTTTCCAGAGGACAACGCAAATGTGCTCGATTGTTCGAAGATCGAAATTAATACTTTACGTGAAAAGGGGTCGCGCGACCGCATTTTTATAGCTCAGTGGCAAACACGCTCACAATGTCATCCGGGGACGCGGGTTCGATTCCCGCAGAAGCCCAAGTTTTTTCCATTTTTTTTTGAATTCTTGTTTCATATTGCTTTTTAAACTTCTGGTTTGCAGGACGGTGTGCGAGTTCTGCAATCGCACTGATTCCATCTGTTTCGTGGTTTGTGCGGCTGCGGCTGCGGTGGTGGCCGCGTGAGAGTGAGTGTGAGAGAGCCATGCACCGCCCGCACACACACTCTTCCTTCTCTCTCTGTGTGTGTGTGTCCCCTTGCATGGACTCTCGCCCTCACCTCACCCCACGAGACACACACAATAATGTGCCCATTGTATATATGCATGCACACCCATGCAGGCCCGTTGGTGCTCTCTTTTGCACGACACGCACCGCTGCCGTCCTGCCTGGCTGCATGGACGGAGCACCGTAACTGTTTCTGTTTTGTTTTTATTGCATTGAGTGGGCGACCTCTCTCTCTCTCCCTCTGTGTGTGTGTTTTGCTTTACGGGAGTAATGAGAGTGTGTGTGCGCTGGTCGTCCCACGCTTCGGCTTTTTGTTTTGTTTTCCTTTTTGATTTTGTGGTTGAGTGCACCCATTCCGCGGCTGCGTGTGTGTGTGTGTGTGTGT
>NW_906119.1:0-983 GCF_000209065.1 Trypanosoma cruzi | reverse complement strand
GGGAAAAAACCTGCATTTTTTTTTTTTGACATGTTGCTCGGTGTGTGCTGACGCGTGACGAATAACAACACGCCCCAATAAGCAGAAAAGAAGTAAAACAAAATGGCGCTGAGCGGCACACCGGTAAGCCAAAAATACGCAATCACCCAATAAAAAAGCCGGCGATCACCCAGCAGGCACATCAAGCGTCCTCAAAACCAACCTGGAACAGACAAAAAAAAAGAGGCAATCATAGAAAACAAAGATCCCCGCCCCCAAACAGGAAAAACATTAAAGAAAACGCGATTCTTTTTTTTGTCCTTACTGCCGGGGTTGGCCGCCGCAAGAAATAAAAAATGGTAGGGCGGTGGCCCCGGACGCTAGATACAGCACGACGTGTCGAATTATCCAAGTTGCAGCGGCTGCCCCGGACGTTAGATACGGCACGACGTGTCGAATTATCCAAGCTGCAGCGGTGGCCTCGGGCGTTAGATATATGACGACTTACAGTAGTAACCACGCTGCGGCTGCGCATCCTAAACACGTCTTTTTCGTTTTCCAGGGGACAACGCAAATGTGCTCGATTGTTCGAAGATCGACATTAATACTTTACGTGAAAAGGAGTCGCGCGACCGCATTTTTTTAGCTCAGTGGCAAACACGCTCACAATGTCATCCGGGGACGCGGGTTCGATTCCCGCAGAAGCCTAAGTTTTTTCCATTTTTTTTTTTTTGAATTCTTGTTTCATATTGCTTTTTAAACTTCTGGTTTGCAGGACGGTGTGCGAGTTCTGCAATCGCACTGATTCCATCTGTTTCGTGGTTTGTGCGGCTGCGGCTGCGGTGGTGGCCGCGTGAGAGTGAGTGTGAGAGAGCCATGCACCGCCCGCATACACACACTTCCTTCTCTCTCTGTGTGTGTGTCCCCTTGCATGGACTCTCGTCGTCGCCTCACCCCACGAAGCACACACAATAATGTGCCCATGTATATATGCATGCACACCC
>NW_906118.1:0-983 GCF_000209065.1 Trypanosoma cruzi | reverse complement strand
GACGCGGTTGCTTCAGATGGGGTAAATTTTACTGTTCTTGCCGATCTTGCGACGCTCTATTGGCGCCTCGGTGCCCCAGATCACGCCATTTCGTTGCTGACAGAGGCTCCGGCGCATCAGAGTGAACCGGATGTTGGGGAAACTGTCGAGCGTGCTATTGAGCGCGTCAACTGTACACTGCTCATGTGCAAGATTTACCGGGACTCCCAGAAGCCAGATGCTGCGACTGAAGCACTGCTTCGAGCGCGCGGTTTTCAGGAGCATGTTTTGCACCACATGATGCGCAGCGAGACGCAAGAGACGATTTATCAGCAGAAGATTGTCGCTGCAACCATTGCGCTTGAACTGGGCGGATATTATGCTTCTATCGGCGACGCACAACGTGCAAAGGAATTTTACCAAGAGGCGAGGATGTACGATGAATCAAACGAAGAAGTTCTACTGGCAATTGCACGGTTACTTCTTGATGGTGGCGACGCAACTGCATGTGAGGAGCAATGCAATGCCGTTCTTCGTATTAGCCCCAAGTCCGAGGAGGCGGTTGTAATACTTGCAGATGTCATGATTCGCCAGCACCGTTTTGATGATGCGGCCCAACACTTTAGTCAAATTTTGGATGAAACCCCGGACAACTACAAGGCGTTGGTGCAATATGTGCGGTTGCTGCGCCATGCCGGACGCCTTGGTGACGCAGAGAAGGTACTTGAACGAGCGGAGGAGCTCTTGCCGCTGGGTCAGCGACATCCATCGGGATTGAGCTTTGCGCGAGGGTTGTACCATCGTTATTGCTACGAGAATCTAGAGGCTCTCCGAGCCTTTAATGCCGCACGGCTTCCTGTCGATGACTCCCCGTGGAGTATACCCGCATTGACGAACATGATTGAGATGTACCTCTTTTCATCCAACGAGGAGCTGTGGGTTGACACCGTTCTGCGAGATGAGGATAAGAACGAAAATGTTAGGATTGCGGAGCGGTTGTGCTC
>NW_906117.1:0-983 GCF_000209065.1 Trypanosoma cruzi | reverse complement strand
AAACAAAAATTTGGGCCACAACGTGTGATGCAGCAGCCGCTCGAAAACGATCAGCCGAGTGCAGCACCCTCGTGGGCAAGAGCTCGCGAAATTCCTCCAAGCAGCGGATAATTCAGGGTTGTTTGGTGTCCAGTGCATGAACACGCAAACAGATAGTGACAGAGTGTGTCTCTGACTCCCACCATTCACAATCGGAAACAAAAATTTAGACCACAACGTGTGATGCAGCAGCCGCTCGAAAACGATCAGCCGAGTGCAGCACCCTCGTGGGCAACAGCTCGCGAAATTCCTCCAAGCAGCGGATAGTTCAGGGTTGTTTGGTGTCCAGTGCACGAACACGCAAACAGATAGTGACAGAGTGTGTCTCTGACTCCCACCATTCATAATTGGAAACAAAAATTTGGGCCACAACGTGTGATGCAGCAGCCGCTCGAAAACGATCAGCCGACTGCAGCACCCGTGTGGGCAAGAGCTCGCGAAATTCCTCCAAGCAGCGGATAATTCAGGGTTGTTTGGTGTCCAGTGCATGAACACGCAAACAGATAGTGACAGAGAGTGCCTCTGACTCCCACCATTCATAATTGGAAACAAAAATTTGGGCCACAACGTGTGATGCAGCAGCCGCTCGAAAACGATCAGCCGAGTGCAGCACCCTCGTGGGCAAGAGCTCGCGAAATTCCTCCAAGCAGCGGATAGTTCAGGGTTGTTTGGTGTCCAGTGTGTGAACACGCAAACAGATAGTGACAGAGAGTGTCTCTGACTCCCACCATTCATAATTGGAAACAAAAATTTAGACCACAACGTGTGATGCAGCAGCCGCTCGAAAACGATCAGCCGAGTGCAGCACCCGTGTGGGCAAGAGCTCGCGAAATTCCTCCAAGCAGCGGATAGTTCAGGGTTGTTTGGTGTCCAGTGCATGAACACGCAAACGGATAGTGACAGAGTGTGTCTCTGACTCCCACCATTCACAATCGGAAACAAAA
>NW_906116.1:0-983 GCF_000209065.1 Trypanosoma cruzi | reverse complement strand
CGCAGTGTTAAGCATACAGCACCGCGATGAAAAGAAAATAAAAATTTTTGCACCGTTTTCTTCTTCACCTCCGCCTGAGCGCCGGTCGCGTTTGACTCGCCGCCGAAATCCTCTCCAATGCAGTTGTCGCACACAAACGAGGCACATTCGTCCTCAACAGTGATGGCATGCTGAAAAAAAGAAGAAAAGTGGCATCGGCGAAAGCACACATGGGTCCCACTGCAGACCACCATGTGCATTCCTGAGGTGCAGGAAAAAAAGGTGCAGTCTTCCACCAAAACCATTTCGCCTGGAGAGTCAAAAACCACGGACCGGTCCGGTCCAAATTATAATGCCCACCTCGTAGCAAAGTGCAGTTCACTACATTCCGCCTTTGAATTGAATTCATCATGTGCCGAAGTTCCATCCATGATCCCAACAATTCTTTCACGGCATCCGCTTCATAAACCCCTTTGAGATGCACGTTCCAATTCTTCACCACTGCGTGAGTGTACTTCTCACAGGCCGCAACTGATGTGTCGCTATCCATGTCGCAATCACTAAACACTCCACTTAATTCCTCGGGAAAGGGAGCAGATTGCTGGGCATATTTCACCTCTTCAACCTCCAGCCGGATCATATCGCCCACATTCAATTTGATCGAAGGAGCAGTGCATTCAGCGGGTGAGCGTTTTACCGCGTGTACGGCGTCATCCCAAAAGTCCTCTACAGCAATGGGTAGCGTGGCTGTGAAGGAAGAAACAGTTGCGCAGAGACCAATGGACATAAATCGGTGGTGAAACACTTCCGCCTCAAGATGGGGCATACTTATATCCGCTAAAAGCTTTTCACAAACGTTGATCAACGTCAATGGTGATGCCTCCCGTAGCTCAGGAAGAAGTTCACCAAAATTCACAAGTGGCGCACCCGCACCACCATTTATTGAGGGCATATTCACTCGGCACATTAAAGCTTCACCCCCGCCAAACTAACGCACAAGAAGA
>NW_906115.1:0-983 GCF_000209065.1 Trypanosoma cruzi | reverse complement strand
GCGGGATGATAACACCTTATGGGGGATGATAACACCTTATGCGGGATGATAACACATCTTATGCGGGATGATAACACACCCCTTATGCGGGATGATAACACACCTTATGCGGGATGATAACACACCTTATGCGGGATGATAACACACCTTATGCGGGACGATAACACCTTATGCGGGACGATAACACCTTATGCGGGATGATAACACACCTTATGCGGGATGATAACACACCTTATGCGGGATGATAACACCTTATGCGGGATGATAACACCTTATGCGGGACGATAACACACCTTATGCGGGATGATAACACACCTTATGCGGGATGATAACACCTTATGGGGGATGATAACACCTTATGCGGGATGATAACACACCTTATGGGGGATGATAACACATCTTATGCGGGATGATAACACACCTTATGCGGGATGATAACACATCTTATGCGGGATGATAACACACCTTATGCGGGATCGATAACCTTATGGGGGATGATAACACACCTTATGCGGGATGATAACATCTTATGCGGGATGATAACACACCTTATGCGGGATGATAACACCTTATGCGGGATGATAACACCTTATGCGGGATGATAACACACCTTATGGGGGATGACGCTGTGTCCACAGCGAAATGCGAACGGCACGATCGGTTCTCGCATGCAGAGTGTTCCCCTCTCCTCTTGTCACTTTGTTACTGGTCGGTGTTCTCTCTTATTAGTGCGGTTAAAAATGTATTAGAGGGCCAAAAATTTATTAGTGTTGTGTTTTTTTTGCCACAGGCAAAATAAGCACAAAATTTCTGGCGAGCAGCGTGCGTCTTTTTCCTCCTCCTGTTTTTACACTCTTTTGAATGTCAATGTTCTCCCTCAATATATATAGAGAGACACACAGAGGCACCCGCGTCTTTTGTTATGCCGGACGCAACGTGTCACACACACAGCACACAGTACATAACATCACGATGAATGTGTG
>NW_906114.1:0-983 GCF_000209065.1 Trypanosoma cruzi | reverse complement strand
GCGCCGTGGACAGGAGAAGCTGGACGCCGTGCAGCGTCAAAATGAGGAATTGCAGTCGCAGCTGAAGGAGGTGCGCCGTGACAGGGAGAAGCTGGACGCCGTGCAGCATCAAAATGAGGAATTGCAGTCGCAGCTGAAGGAGGTGCGCCGCGGACAGGAGAAGCTGGACGCCGTGCAGCATCAAAATGAGGAATTGCAGTCGCAGCTGAAGGGGGCGCGCCGCGGACAGGAGAGGCTGGACGCCGTGCAGCGTCAAAATGAGGAATTGCAGTCGCAGCTGAAGGAGGCGCGCCGTGGACAGGAGAGGCTGGACGCCGTGCAGCGTCAAAATGAGGAATTGCAGTCGCAGCTGAAGGAGGCGCGCCGTGGACAGGAGAGGCTGGACGCCGTGCAGCGTCAAAATGAGGAATTGCAGTCGCAGCTGAAGGAGGCGCGCCGTGGACTGGAGAAGCTGGACGCCGTGCAGCGTCAAAATGAGGAATTGCAGTCGCAGCTGAAGGAGGTGCGCCGCGGACTGGAGAAGCTGGACGCCGTGCAGCGTCAAAATGAGGAATTGCAGTCGCAGCTGAAGGAGGCGCGCCGTGGACAGGAGAGGCTGGACGCCGTGCAGCGTCAAAATGAGGAATTGCAGTCGCAGCTGAAGGAGGCGCGCCGTGGACTGGAGAAGCTGGACGCCGTGCAGCGTCAAAATGAGGAATTGCAGTCGCAGCTGAAGGAGGCGCGCCGTGGACAGGAGAGGCTGGACGCCGTGCAGCGTCAAAATGAGGAATTGCAGTCGCAGCTGAAGGAGGCGCGCCGTGGACAGGAGAGGCTGGACGCCGTGCAGCATCAAAATGGGGAATTGCAGTCGCAGCTGAAGGAGGCGCGCCGCGGACAGGAGAGGCTGGACGCCGTGCAGCATCAAAATGGGGAATTGCAGTCGCAGCTGAAGAAGGCGCGCCGTGGACAGGAGAGGCTGGACGCCGTGCAGCGTCAAAATGAGG
>NW_906113.1:0-983 GCF_000209065.1 Trypanosoma cruzi | reverse complement strand
TTCAATGCGCTGACGGCGTCGTTCTCCGACTGCGTGTGCAGCTGCCGTGCCGGCGGTGTGGGCGAGGCGTGCCTGCCGTTCGACGTGCCGCCTGCGAGGGCCGGTGGCGGTGGTGGCGATGCTGCGGAGGGCTGCGTGAGTGGCGTGACGCTGACGGAGTCGGTGACGGTTGGCGGCTGGTGGGCGACGGCGTGCTTCGACTCGGTGGTGTTTAGCGGGCCGATCACTGTGGCGGTGGACCTGCGCTTGATGGACGCGTTCGCTGACGCGCTGAACGTGACGCTGCGCCACTGCGTGCTTGCGGGCGGCGCGCAGCTGCGGATTGGTGGCCTCGGCGAGAGCACGGCGCGCTTGATGCCGCACGCCCTCGTCAACATGACGAATGTGACGTCGCTGGAGGGCACGATTGTGCTGCATGGCGCGATGCCGCCGAACTCGAGTGTGCTGCTGGCGAACTCAACGCTGCGTGCGACGGTTGGCGGGTCGCAGTACGTGCCGACGACCCCTGGCCACGAGGGATCCCGGTACGGCCCCGTGCTTGTCCTGGACGGTGTCCGGCTTCTGTCGACGCGGTTTGTCATGACGCGGTTGTCGCTGGTGTGTGGCGGGGGCTTGTGCGCTGCTATCCTCGTGGAGCGCGGCTTTGTCGCGAACTTGTCCAGCGTCTTCTACGTGGACAACTGTGTCCTTATGTCGCGTGCGCACGTGATGTACGCTTTTGGGTCGGACCTGCTTGTCGGCGGCGGCTCCGTGTTCTCGGTGCAGAACAGCTCGTGGAGTGCGCCGAGTGCTAAACTCCAAGAAGGCGCGTTTGTTTTTAGGGATGTTGCGGTGGCTGGCGGCAGCGTGCTGCAGATTGTGTCCAGCACTTTCCGTCTCGGCTTCGCCATGCTCATGGCAACCACGCTGACCGTGACTGGCGGCAGCTGGCTGGTGCACCGCGACAACGAGTTCCGCGCCGCCTACGTTGTGTACGTGACGAA
>NW_906112.1:0-983 GCF_000209065.1 Trypanosoma cruzi | reverse complement strand
AAACTTGCAAACACATTAATGGTGTCCGCACCAATAGAGGCGGCAAGTGCGCAAAAAAAATATTAAGAACCGCACGAACAATGTAAGCATTCCATGGCTCTTTATGCACACTGATGCCCAAAGCTCTGTCGACAAGCTGGATCGCAGGTAAAAACTGAATCGGATAACTAAAAATAAGACTGAGGCCTAAAAGTACCTGCAGCATCGTCCTGGTTGTGCTTGGAGGTATCGCAAGCACCACTGACGTCTGTAATGCTTCTCCAAACGCAAGATAACCGAGTAAACCAAATACAACATAGATCGTGACAATGGATGCCAAAGTGTACTTTACCAATGTAGAAAATTGTGGACGGTCCTCAGCGGCCATACTGTTCTCTACCGGCAGTACGACACCAATACCTTCAAGAGAAAACATATGTCCTGAAATAAACACAAGAATGCGCATTGTCGGCTCAAAGAACACCGTCCCTTGTGATACTCCACGCGTTGAAAGATAATCTAATTCCTCTCCGACGGCGCCTGCAAGAACGAGTGCAACAAATACGGCGGCAATCATGGATGCATACGCCAGCATCCTCATATTATGGGAAAATAGTGACATGGGCATTACCATTAGAACGCTTAGAAATACAAGAAGTTGGTAAAATTGCGTCGCACTCAACAAAGCAGTAAACATGGACGAGGCGTACTGAATATACACCACACAAAAACCGAATTGAGTAAATATAAGTGAAAAATTCGTGAAATGCATCAAAGTGCTACCTAGGATATGCCCCACAACGGCAGGATAGGTTCGAACAATCAAGAGATCAATCTTTTGTTTGGATCTGACAAGCGCCAACGCACAGTCAATCATGAGAACTCCCAACAAGAATACAAGTAAGAAACCAACGCCGTATCCAGCATCTTTGTAGTACGTGGACAGTAAAAAAACACCGGCCCCTACATTACCTTTAAAGATATGAAATGCTGCACGACCCAAT
>NW_906111.1:0-983 GCF_000209065.1 Trypanosoma cruzi | reverse complement strand
GGCTGCTGGGGGCGACCCGAAGAAGAACACGACTACCACTACCACTACGTCTACTGCTACCTCCAAGGCGCCCAAGAACACGACCACAACTACCTCCAAGGCACCGACTCCTGAAGACGCGCGCAGTCCTGGCGGCCCTGTGTGGGTGCCGGTGCCGCTGCTGCTGCTGGTCAGTGCCGCTGTGGCGACCGCCGGTGCTGCGTGCTGAGGACGGGGCGGGGCGCGTGCGCCGTCGGTCTGGAGTCCCGTTGTGTGCGGCCACTGCCCGCACGCGCGGGAGCACCGACTGGCGCCTGCGCCGCGTATATTTGAGCACCCTGCAGCGGTGTGGACGTATATATTCCGGTGTCTTTGGTTGTGCGTGCTGGCCCCGTGCCGCCTGCCCGTGCATTCTCTGCGACGGCCGCGCGCTGATGTACATCTTCTACCGCCGCCCCGCCACTTGTGGGGGGAAGCGTCGGTGCGCCTAATTTTAAAATTTATTTAATGTTGTTTTGATTTATTTATTTTTAACTTGTGAAAGGGATGTTCGCGGGGGAGCTGGTCACCTAAATGAATATGTCCTGACGAAACGGAGATGTTTCTGCACGATTCTTTTCTATCTTATGAATTTTTGGAAGACGGTGATTGAAGGAACCAGGGAGCCGATAGCGACAGGACGGATTTTTCTTTACTTTTTATTTCTTACTTTCCCACCACCCCCTTTTTGATTTCCACCTCGCGGCGAGGCCTTGTGGCTGGCGGAGCCCAAGGTCTGCCACTTGGTAAGCGATAGTGTTTCCAATCCTAACAAGGTGCACCGTGTCGCGAGAGTGGCTATCGGAACAATATTTACTTGGAGCAAACATCGAGGGAGTGGCGAACCCACTGCCTCTCCACTGCCACCCTTTTCCCTTCTTGTTTGATTTCTTTTGATGATTTCAGGATCCGGCCAGCAGCCCAGGCGAATATATTTTTTTTCATCGGGTTGGGTTTGTTTGTTG
>NW_906110.1:0-983 GCF_000209065.1 Trypanosoma cruzi | reverse complement strand
TGGTGGAACAGCAAGATCTCTTTTAAATTTATTCAATGCAGGCAATATATGTATACACAAACACATGCTCTTATTTTGCCGCTTGGCGCATGAAATAAACGTCCTGCCGAATAAATTTTATTTATTTATTCCGGGAGTCCTGCCGGACACTCGACTCTTTTCTTGTTTTTATTGCTTAACTTCTGGTTTGCAGGGCGGTGTGCAAGTTCTGCAATTGTACTGATTTCCTCTGCCTCGACGTGCGTGCTGCTCCTGCTGCTGTTTGTTACTTTGGCTGTGTTACTTTTTTCTCTGCTTACTTCTGCTCTGCGTTGACTGGAAGTTAGTTTGTGCTGAAGGCTGCACGCAAGTGACAGGAGCGATGATGATGACTGGCCGTGTGCTGCTGGTGTGTGCCCTCTGCGTGCTGTGGTGCGGTGCCGGATGGGTTTATGCGAGAGAATTCGAGAACAGCGCACTGGGTGGCTGCATGGCGTCGGGAGCGTTGGGTGCTAGTTGGTACCATATGCCCAGCGGATGTGATAAAGCTGCGCTTACGCCGCCCTTACGGTCAGCACTGCCTATTCCTGCTATAAAGGCTGAAGCTAGTGAGGATGATGTTCCTCTTAGGGAAGAGGATGATTCAATTTCAACTTCAGGTGCAGTTGTTGGCACCGCCATGCCTGGTGAAAGTGACGGTGCTGGTCTTGTCATTCAATCTGGTCCCCCTGCTGGTGGTGTTGCTCCAACGACCCCCAGCGGTGGGTCATCCACCCAAAACATGGAATCTCAGCGAGCCGTTCAGCATTTAGAACCAACCGATCCTGCGGCGTCCGTATTGCTCAAAGTGGAAGTACCGGGGGAGCCAATGCCCATTGCAGAAGAAAGCCTTTCTAATACACAAGATAGACCAGAAATTCGAGTTACTGGTGAGGATAATACTGAACGCGAGAAACTGCGGAGTGCTGTGGATACGGGAGACCGTTCAGCGACCAACCAAAAGA
>NW_906109.1:0-983 GCF_000209065.1 Trypanosoma cruzi | reverse complement strand
CAGTAGAGCTCCTCAAAGTCATCAAGAGCAGCAAGCGCGGACTGAATCTGATCCCGCTGCTTCTTTCCTGCGACTCGCCCCCAATGTCATTATCGTCGTTGTCATCTCCACGTCGCTAATTGACCCGCCACCGCAGCGGCTCCATCTTTCCTTCTCAACGCGGGAGGCGCCGTGTCATTTGTGGTTTTCGTCACCAAATTTGTTGTGAAGCCCAAATCCTTGGATGCCGCCACCTCAATGTTGTCTGTGTCAATACCAATAATCTGCAGGAGTTGATCTTTCCGCTTTGCCTCCCGATTGCGCTGTTCCTCAGCAAGCGACTCCAGGACAGGGTCAACGCGGGAACGATAGGCGAGATACTCATTAAGTATCTCCTCCACCTGCTCGCGGATCATGTCCTGCACCTCATCGGTATACTTTGCTGGAGCAAAAAAGACATCATAGGACGCAGTTCCTTTTACCCCTTCGCTTTCGTGGAAACCAGATGCGCGCAAAAAGAACCGCGACGCATACGAGACCTCCATCCGTTGCATTTCGTCGTGAAGACGCAGAACCTCCAAGACTTTCCCCTTTGTCGCCTCTAAAAGAGCGCAAGTCTTCTGATACTTCTCTGCAAGAGGGGCAAGGTATTGCTTCTGCTCCGCAAGATCGTCCTCAATAATTTTAAGCCGTGTTGTTTTGCCAATCTTCTCCCTCTCTAGTGTGACATTCGACCGCTGCTGTTGTTCTTCACGTTTCGCGGCGTTGAGGATGCTGTGCATTTTCGCAAACGCCGCCGAACGCAACAGGCCACCTGGGCGTCTACTGCCTGGAGTCGCCTTAACTTCTGTGGGGTTTGCCGTTGGTTCGGTGTGACTTGTACCCAAAATTTGTGTTTCCGCCGGCTTTGCCAACTCATCCAACGATGCCCTCAGCCGTGTTTTTTCTTCTTCTAATCGGGAGAGAAGGGACTGAAGGCTATTGAGCCCCGCTCAATGATGCGC
>NW_906108.1:0-983 GCF_000209065.1 Trypanosoma cruzi | reverse complement strand
GCATGTGTGTGTGTGTTGTCAGCGCCTATACTTGCAGAGCAGCTGTGCGCCACAAGAGAGTCTGAAGAAAGCAACGGCAGAGAGAGGCAGATAAGCACACACGCAAATTACTCATATCATCACACACACACACACGCAGCCGCGGAATGGGTGCACTCAACCACAAAATCAAAAAGAAAAACAAAACAAAAAGCCGAAGCGTGGGACTACCAGCGCACACACACTCTCATTGCTCCCGTAAAGCAAAACACACACACAGGGAGAGAGAGAGAGGTCGCCCACTCAATGCAATGAAAACAAAACAGAAACAGTTACGGTGCTCCGCCCATGCAGCCAGGCAGGACGGCAGCGGTGCGTGTCGTGCAAAAGAGAGCACCAACGGGCCTGCATGGGTGTGCATGCATATATACAATGGGCACATTATTGTGTGTGCTTCGTGGGGTGAGGCGACGACGAGAGTCCATGCAAGGGGACACACACACAGAGAGAGAAGGAAGTGTGTGTATGCGGGCGGTGCATGGCTCTCTCACACTCACTCTCACGCGGCCACCACCGCAGCCGCAGCCGCACAAACCACGAAACAGATGGAATCAGTGCGATTGCAGAACTCGCACACCGTCCTGCAAACCAGAAGTTTAAAAAGCAATATGAAACAAGAATTCAAAAAAAAAAAAAATGGAAAAAACTTAGGCTTCTGCGGGAATCGAACCCGCGTCCCCGGATGACATTGTGAGCGTGTTTGCCACTGAGCTAAAAAAATGCGGTCGCGCGACTCCTTTTCACGTAAAGTATTAATGTCGATCTTCGAACAATCGAGCACATTTGCGTTGTCCCCTGGAAAACGAAAAAGACGTGTTTAGGATGCGCAGCCGCAGCGTGGTTACTACTGTAAGTCGTCATATATCTAACGCCCGAGGCCACCGCTGCAGCTTGGATAATTCGACACGTCGTCCCGTATCTAACGTCCGGGGCAGCCGCTGCAA
>NW_906107.1:0-983 GCF_000209065.1 Trypanosoma cruzi | reverse complement strand
GGCTCCTCACCCTCCTCATTCTTCGCCGCAGCCGCCTCGTCCTCATCCTCGTCGGTCACCTCCTTCTCCGTCGCCTTCTCCACCATCAGCTCAATGTCATAACCGATGAACTCCGAGTGCTTCTTGATGAGATCCTTCAGACGGCGCTCCTCCAGGTACTCCTGCTGGTCCTCCTTCAGGTGCAAAACAATGCGGGTGCCGCGCTTCAGGTCACAGTCCGGCGTCGGCGTCACGGTGAAAGTGCCGCCAGCAGACGATTCCCACGTGTACGCCTCGTCGTCGTTGTTCTTCGACACAACCGTCACGCGGTCAGCCACAAGGTACGCCGAGTAGAAACCAACACCGAACTGGCCAATCATGCTCATGTCACCACCGGCCTCCAGCGCCTCCATGAAGGCCTTTGTGCCGGACCGCGCGATCGTGCCCAGATTGTTCACAAGCTCCGCCTTCGTCATGCCAATACCGGTATCCTCCACCGTCAGCGTCTTGTTTGCCTTGTCGGGGATCACGCGGATACGAAGGTGGGACTCGTCACCCAGCACCGCCTGGTTCGTCAGGCTCTGGTAGCGGATCTTGTCGCACGCATCGGACGAGTTGCTGATCAATTCACGCAGGAAAATTTCCTTGTTGGAATAGAAGGTATTAATTATGAGAGACATTAGCTGATTAATCTCAGCCTGGAATGCGAATGTCTCGGTCATCTTTGCGAGTTTCTTGTTCTTAGGGTCTCTAACACGTGTGTGTGTGTGTGTGTATATGCCTGTCTTTCTTGTGTATGCCTTACGCGAAATGCTGATGTTGTCGTGTTACGAAAGTTGTGCTTATCTTCTGGTGGCAATACAGAGAAAGAGAAATGCGAGGGGAAAGAGAGAAGGATATACAAAGAGAAAGAACAAAACGCGGAGTGTGTGGCGCAAAGTTGCGGCGCAGCAGCAGTGGTGAGAGGGAACCCCCTTTCTGCCCTCCACCAGGCATCCACCCTG
>NW_906106.1:0-983 GCF_000209065.1 Trypanosoma cruzi | reverse complement strand
CCTTCTCTTGTTTGCCTCTACTTTTTCTTCCTTCGTTTCTCTTTGATTCCTCACCCTCAGTCTCTGAAGGAGAGTATTGGCTTAAAAGGAAAAAAAAAGGGGTGGAAAAAAACAACAACAACAAGAATGGAAAGTGCCATTGATCCATACACACTACATCTTACAGGAAGAAAAGGGATGAAGGATAAAAGCGTGCTCGGAAACAACTCTTTATTTTTTTTTCCCTTTTTTCCTTCTGTGTAGATGTGGGATGCATGCGTGCAAGTCAGTAGGCAGGCGGATGGAGAAAGAACTGCAGCAAAAAATAAATAAATAAATAAATAAATAAAAAATAGCTACTTTGGCTGCGTGGCTGGGGTTACTGGCAGCACCAGCAATGACACGCAGCTTTCAAGAAATCGCTGCAAGTCCTCGTCCTCCTCGCTTTCCTCAGGGTCTTCCTTCGCCTCCTCCGCAATCTCCTGCATGAAGGCATTAAAGTCCAATGGAAACCGGGTTTCCAGCGAAGGTCGTGCGGAAACTGACGGGATCGGCCCTTCTCGCCCTTGTTGTTCTCCAGCTTGCCTGCGGTCGTTTGGCGACAAGTTTGTAGGCGCCACAAATGAGGCGGTTGGTGCAAATGACATGGCGGTGGTGTCTGTGGTGCCGGCAGTGCAACCTACAACCGACTCTTGGGGGAATCTGCCGTCCACACTTTCGCCGCCACGTGGGCGTTTGTCGCCTCGGTGCGGTGTGACGATCCCACCAACCTCCGGTGTCGCCCTCACCACCATTTCTTCCCCATTTGAGGGGGAGGAGATGCGTCCACCGCTACGCAATGGAGTCGCGCCTACCAATGAAGGCCCATCCAAAGCGCAGGAAGGAACTTGAGTGGGAGAAGCGGGCACCAGGACACGCTGCGGTGAGCAGACGCTATTCAAAACGGGATTCTTCTCATTGGTGACACCTGTCGGACGGATGACCTGCCCTGGTTGCATGTTTTC
>NW_906105.1:0-983 GCF_000209065.1 Trypanosoma cruzi | reverse complement strand
TCAGGACACAGTTCAGGAGCTTACAAGCAACATAAGCCAAAAACGGGCGGACCTTTCCCAGAAAGAGAAAAGGAATAGAGAACGGGAGGTGGAGCTGGCGAGGATTCAGGAGCAGCTGCATGAACTTCGTTTTATTAAGGAAAATGACAAACATGGGTCGAGAATGGCCGGAGCATTGCAGGCGTTACGTGCTCTTTATGGCGTTCGTGGACGCCTCGTGGATCTTTGCACTATTCCCAATGATAAATATCGACATGCGGTGACAGTGGCGTTGGGCAAGAACCTTGAAGCGGTTGTTGTGGATACCACGGAAACGGCCATTTCCTGTGTGCGTTACCTAAAGGAGCAGCGCCTGCCACCCATGACATTTCTTCCTCTGGATTCGGTGAAGGGTAAGGAGGTGAATGACCGCCTGAGGACGTTTGGTGGGACCTGTAAGCCTGTAGTGGATGTGATTCGTTATGACACGGCAATTGAGACAGCAGTGCAGTATGCATTGGGACAGACACTTGTGTGCAATGGAATGGCGGAGGCGAAACATGTTGCATACGGCAGCGAGGATGGGGAGCGCTTTAAGGTGGTGACTGTGGACGGTTCTGTTCTTATGCGGAATGGTGCGGTTCAGGGAGGTCTTGCGTCGATCCAGTCCCGTGCACGGAAGTGGGACGAGAAAAAGTATGAGGATCTGCGTGCGGCACGGGATCGGTTGCTTAATGATGCGGCCGGGGGATCTGAGGCAGAAATGGCACGGACGCAATGCGAACTCCGGGACATGGAGGCACGATTGGAGTTTACACATGGTCGCATCAAAGTGATTGCGGCAGAGTTGCAGGCAACAGAGCAAAAGGTTTCCAACATGAATCGAGAGATGAAAAATCAGGAAAATGAGGAGCGTACGATTGAAAAACGTCACTCCACTTATGAATCCGAGCTTAGACGATGTCTGCATGAATTGCAAGAGAAGCACGGGTCTATCATGCAGG
>NW_906104.1:0-983 GCF_000209065.1 Trypanosoma cruzi | reverse complement strand
TGAGGAAGGAGAGAATTGAAGGAATCTAAAAAGAGGTGTGGTGGCGTCGAAGGGGTTGCGGTGACTCTGGTGTCTGTGTTCCTGTGCGTGTTCCGCATCATGCCCTTTTTTCTTCGACTCATCTCTCAGCCAGGATGCGGCCACAGCACGGGAGTCGCTCACATGGACCACGCGTTTCCCGGGAACCATTTCAAGGCAGCACTTTTCCTCGACCATGAGTTTGGGGACATTGAGGCAGCCGCACGGCTTGGCGACAAGCAGAAGCTTCTTTTCTACGCTCTGCGGCGGCAGGCCGAGCATGGTCCATGCACGGGCGCGGCGCCGTCCATATGGTGGACGCGTAAGCGCATGAAGTGCGATGCATGGAAGCAACTGGGCGACATGTCTGTATATGAGGCGATGGTAAATTTTGTGAGGTCACTTGGGGGTGTTTAGGGTGAAGTCAACTGGGTGGAGAATTGCAAAGCTTTGGAGAACAACATCTTACATGCGGCGGACAAGTGGCAGCACACATGTCCCAGGAGAGGAGGACACGTGGTACGATGATGTGCGTGCCCACCGGGAGCCCACCGTGGAGACTGCAAGACATTTGGCATCGCAGGTCGTTCGGTTGCGACGTGAGGCGCATCAACTGCGATTGTCGACGGCTGAAAAACAAACGAGGGAATGTGTTGCTGTGCGTCTGGCGCTCCCCACCCATCAAAGCACCAACGGGCAACGCGGGCTTTCCTCAGAAGGCAGCGCCGACGCCGCGAGGGAGACCCGTCGCAAGGAGGAGTGGTGGCCTGTTGCCGTCGCCACCGTTCTCCTGTCCGCCCACGAAATTGGCGGAGGTGGCGTTAGGAAGCCCTCGACTGCCTTCCCCATCCCCCCGGGAGGCGGGGAATGGGCTGGGCGGGATGGCTCGGTCGTTCCGAGCGAGCGAGAGGGAGAGGGGAGGAGAATGAAACGCCCCTTTGCGGAGTGCATGACCGTGATTGGGA
>NW_906103.1:0-983 GCF_000209065.1 Trypanosoma cruzi | reverse complement strand
TCGGCCTTCTCCCCCCCCATCCACCCACTCTCCGCAAACACAAAAGCACACACAAACAAACACAATATATCCGCAGTAAAACACGGCACCATGAGGAGGCAGCGGTCACGGTCCAGCAATACAAAACCAACAAAAAATGGTGGCCGCAGTATTTATCCTTAAAGCACACAAATACTACAACTAAAACACACACACACACAAATAAACCCACAAGAAAAAACAAAAACACGACGTCGTTCAGAGTTAAAAAAAAAACACACACACACAAAAAAAGAAGGCATCAATAATGAGGCACTCGCCAAAAAAAAAAAAAAAAGGTCGCAAAATAAACCAATACGTGAGAGACAAGAAACCATCATTTGCAAAATACATCCATGTACCCACACACGCATAAATACATCTGCTTGCCACATTAGGCGCCTGTATTTATATATGTATGCAGATATTCCATTGCAATACAAAACACACACACAAATAGTAAAGCCCAAAGGAAGAAGTAAACGCAAAGAACAAAAATAAAAAAAAAAACAAAGGGAATAATATGCAATAAACATCCTCTTCTCCACAGGAAATGTGATGTGATGTGATGTGTCGTATCTCAACAACACAAAGACGCACGCACATGATCCTTCTGCGTTCCCACACCTTACATTTCTTCTTGTTTTTTTTGTTTGTTTTTTTTCTTTATTTCTTTCGTCTTCCTCTTCTTTTGTGCGTTCTGTTTACCCTTTTTAATTGGAAAAAAAAAATTTTTTTTTTGTCCCTTTAGCCGCTGCACGGCGGTATAATGCCGGCACGGCAAAGGAGGAGGAGGGAAGGAGGCATTCATCGCGTACACGCGCACAAATGGATTGAGTGAGACGACCCCTCTTTTCCCCCTTGCGCTTCTCTTCATTTCGATGTGGTCTCCTTTTCGTCTCTTCCTCACGTGTACATTTTTTTCTTTTCTTTTCTTTTCATTTGGCTTCACTTCTTTCTAAAAA
>NW_906102.1:0-983 GCF_000209065.1 Trypanosoma cruzi | reverse complement strand
GCGCACCGTTCAGCGCCTCCACATCGCACACCGACAGCTCCACCGGCCCGCTCTCGTCGCTCCCCGCCGCCACCGCACCGCGCAACGCTCCACCGCCCATCACGTACAGCACAGCACCGTTCAGCAGCGACACGTTCTGCACAACGATCCGCACGCCGTCCCGCGCCATCCACGGTACGTGGAGCACCGGACTCACGCCGTCCAGCACAACGTGGCGCAGCGTCACCTCGCTCGCACCGGCAGGTACAACGAACACCGACTGCAACGGCACGCCCTCGCGGACAAACACACTCGACGCAGTGCCCAGGGCAGGCGGCAGTGCGGGAGCTCCCACAGGCACGCACGCCTCGCCGTACCCGCCGCTGCCGCACGCGCACACGCACACACCGTTCTTCATGCCCGCCGTCGCAGTCCCGGGCGCGTAGCAGTACGTGTCCCTGTCGCAGGCGTCGCACCCAACAACGTCGATGCTCCCAGCGTCGCCAAAACCAGCCGCTGCGTACTCCTCCGCCGTCGACAGAACACGTCCACCAGCGTCGTTGCACGCCACCCTCAAATGCGCCCCAGCCGCGAGCGAGAGGCTCATCGACAGCATCCGCGGCAGCAGCGCTCGGTTGCGCACAAAGCTCAGCGTGCTCCCAACAGCGGTCACAGCACCAGCAGCGTAGAGCATCTCCCTCAAGACGCCGTCGTGCACGTTGCCCTTCGCCAGCAGCATCGACCCACCGGCCAGGCTCACCGTCGAATCAAACGCCACCGCGTAGTCCTCCGCCGACGCAAATTCGCTCCGCACAAACGCCACAGCGGAGCCCGACACGCTCACAGCCCCACGCACAGTCACCGCATGCTTGCACAGCAGGAAGTCGCTGTCAACAAACGCCACCACGGAGCCGCCGCTGGCCGCAACGCCGCCCTCCACCGACAAGCACAGCCCCAGCGCCGTCTGCACCAACAGCCCGTCACGTACAGCGCACCGCGCGAAG
>NW_906101.1:0-983 GCF_000209065.1 Trypanosoma cruzi | reverse complement strand
TCCCTCCTCCTTCCGCTGGATCCGGTCACGCAGCGACGGTTGTGTGTGCGGGGTGCCTTCACTGCAGCAACACGTGAGAGCATGTAAATATGTGTGGGTCAACTGTGTGTGCTGTTGTTGGTCCTTTCAGTGCCCTAGAATTCCACAGTGGTAATTATCGCTTGTCTTCCTTCTTTCCTAGCGTGTGTCTGTGTGCATGCGGTAAGGACAACGACAGCAACAGCGGCGGCAATACAGCTGACACGTCAGTGGGGAGCAGAGCACCCATGCGGAGAGCGGGACACAAGGCAATCCGGAAGGGACGACATGAAGAAACATCGCCCACAGAAAAGAGCAACACACACGCGAGGCGCGAGGAGAGCACCGACCCTCTCGCAGACACCGCACCCATTCGCTCCGCAAAACACCAGCGCCACGCACCGGCCATCACAGGCGTCACGGCGGGCCGTCGGTGCGTGCGGGCCAGCCCTACCGCGGTGTAACACGCCTCACACCCAACAGGGAAAGACAGACAGACAGACAAACAGAGAGAAAAATAAAGATGAATGGATGTCGTCAGGAGGCACTCACGATCCCCACGGCCCGTGAGCATGCGGCCACTCCACGCAGCCAACACACAACGCACACCGAGCAGGCAATCACCCAAAGAGCCACGCGCGGAAGCGGATCCTCATCCATCCACAACGCGGCACCTCACTCCATGCAGTCACAACGTGGCGCACCGTTTCCCCCATAGAAGCTATTCGCCCTCCATCCCTTTAAGATGCTTCCGTTAGTGATGGACCCTAGAACACAACAAAACAAAATGGAAAATGCAGTCATCCCGCGATGACGCCAGCCACAATGTCTCCCTCATACCGGGGCAATTCTCCAACTGTGGCCCGTATGCACACACACAAGTATCCAAAAATATATAAATGCCACAATTTTTTTACCAGAAATCAAAACTGCCCCCTTTCATTCCCTCCCCTTACTGTTTTCCC
>NW_906100.1:0-983 GCF_000209065.1 Trypanosoma cruzi | reverse complement strand
TCAGAGACACTCTCTTTCAATGTCTGTTTGCGTGTTCACACACTGAACGCCAAACAACCCGGAACTATCCGCTGCTGGAGGGAGTTTCGCGAGATCTTGCCCACAAGGGTGCTGCACTCGGCGGATCGTTTTCGAGTGGCTGCTGCACCGCACGTTGTGGTCTAAATTTTTGTTTCGAATTATGAATGGTGGTGGTCAGAGGCACTCTCTTTCAATGTCTGTTTGCGTGTTCACACACTGGACGCCAAACAACCCGGAACTATCCGCTGCTTGGAGGAATTTCGCGAGATCCTGCCCACAGGGGTGCTGCAGTCGGCGGATCGTTTTCGAGCGGCTGCTGCACCGCACGTTGTGGTCTAAATTTTTGTTTCGAATTATGAATGGTGGTGGTCAGAGACACTCTCTTTCAATGTCTGTTTGCGTGTTCACACACTGGACGCCAAACAACCCTGAACTATCCGCTGCTTGGAGGAATGTCGCGAGATCTTGCCCACAAGGGTGCTGCACTCGGATAATCGTTTTCGAGCGGCTGCTGCACCGCACGTTGTGGTCTAAATTTTTGTTTCGAATTATGAATGGTGGTGGTCAGAGACACTCTCTTTCAATGTCTGTTTGCGTGTTCACACACTGGACGCCAAACAACCCTGAACCATCCGCTGCTTGGAGGAATTTCGCGAGATCTTGCCCACATGGGTGCTGCACTCGGCGGATCGTTTTCGAGCGGCTGCTGCACCGCACGTTGTGGTCTAAATTTTTGTTTCGAATTATGAATGGTGGTGGTCAGAGACACTCTCTTTCAATGTCTGTTTGCGTGTTCACACACTGGACGCCAAACAACCCTGAACTATCCGCTGCTTGGAGGAATGTCGCGAGATCTTGCCCACAAGGGTGCTGCACTCGGATAATCGTTTTCGAGAGGCTGCTGCACCGCACGTTGTGGTCTAAATTTTTGTTTCGAATTATGAATGGTGGGGTCAGAGACA
>NW_906099.1:0-983 GCF_000209065.1 Trypanosoma cruzi | reverse complement strand
AATAATATTTATCACTACTTCCACGTACGGGCTTATTAGGAGTATATAAATGTATATGTATATATATGTATTTGTTTTTTTTTTTGTGTGTACTCCGCCTTCTTTTTTCCCTTTCTACTCCCTCGCTTGCCCGCACACGCGGATGCAAAACAACAACAACAACAACAAAATAATAATCAAAAAGGCGGCAGCTCCAACAGGCAAAAAAAGGAAATTTTTTTTTTAAATGCTTCAAGAACACTGTGGCTATTGTGTCTCTAATTCCGTGCACACCCACAGTACCTCTTTCTAGTGAAGACGCCAAGGCAACAGAGCAGCAAAGAGGAAAAGAGAAAAGAAGGAAAAAAACAAAAACAAAAAGAAATGTTCTTCAAATTGGATGCAGCGTATTTTCGTTGTAACCACATCAAGGCATAAAAAGTAAAGGGGGAAAAAAATACGGAAAGAAAGGACTTGTCTAGCTGCTACGCCACCTGTGTTCACGCGGCAGCTTCGTATACGGCATGGGATCCATTGGATGCTCGCCAGGGTCCATCGCCTCGCGCTGCGCACCGAGGCGGTAGAACTTGGGTCCCTTCAGTATAACACCGCCCTTCTTCTTTTCATAGCGCCAGTCGATATCTCCTGTTTTTTTGTCACGCACATGGAAGTTGCCATCCATAAAGTAATCTGTGCTTCCCTCCGCATCCAGGTCATGTACAGTGCCATTTCCAATTCCCCACTGAAAGCTCAGCGCCACGGCATTACCCTTTTGTAGGATCTGTCGGTCTGTCTCGTTACCAGCCGCCATTTCACCCGCCCCCTGTCGGCTGTACTTTCGTCCCAACACAAGGTTCAAGGGGAAGGTGCGGGCGTACGTGGGGTCATACGTCTTCGCCGCATCAAGACGGGCCTGGTGAACAGTGCGGAATGGATCTTCGTACGTGTCCTCGTTGATGGCCTTCCATAACTCATTTTTATATGGATGTGCCAGGGGACGTCTA
>NW_906098.1:0-983 GCF_000209065.1 Trypanosoma cruzi | reverse complement strand
TGCGCACAATTTCAATTTTCCCGCCTCGAGGAAAATTGTTTCCCCCCATTAGCCCGCAGAAAACCCCTTCCTCTCCACCCACAACCTCAATGTTGCCACGAATTCTTCTTGCATCCCATCCTTCTGAGCGAACATGCGTCCCGGGATGTTTTCGCCCACATAAATAAGGAAGATAAAAGCGCGGAAATGCAAAAACTCATGCACACCGGAGAAGATCAATAACAGGACTAAAAGGCGCCAGCATGCGAGGGAAAAGGCTCCCCGCCCTTTCACTGCGCTCAAAAACATACGCAGAAAAGAACCCATGCTTCTTTTCCCCAGGCTGCGCCCCTCCCCTCCTTCAAGCGGTTCGCAGCCAAAAAAAAAAAAAAAAAAACTCCAATCGGGAAACAGACTCATCCATCGACTCGTTCACTGGCCGCGCGGGCAGAAAATCTGTTCGGGCGGAGTGAGGGCACAACACCAGCGTGAAATCCTTCGGCCTCAGCGGCCAGAGAGTGTGGAAGAGACAATCGCGTTTCTCCCAACAGCTCGACTAAGGGTGCTGCGGAACAGGCCGTGCCCTCGGCTTTGGGGAATCGCTTCTTCGCGGCTGCGGCGACACAACTCCCGGCTACATTTCCCGCCGGGAGGGGCTGCTGCACACGTGGCTCTTCGTCGAGAGCAGACAACTGCATCGCATCTTCACGGGGAGGAGCAGCCCGGCCGCGCCACGCCGTGTTCCAGCTGCTCCTCTCCCCCTTCGCCCACAGGGGCTCCACGCGCAGCCGCATTCACCGCCACGTCCCTCGGCGCGTTACCCCCGACAAATGCGGACCGAAGCGCCTCTCACTCCAGATAAATTTTAACAGGGTGCATGCAACAAAGAAACGGAAATTTCTCTACTCTTCTCTTCTGCAATAAACCCACCACACAGGAATAATAGGAACGAAAAAAAAAAAAAAACATAAAAGAGCTCCTGAAAAATTTTCAGGACATTATCA
>NW_906097.1:0-983 GCF_000209065.1 Trypanosoma cruzi | reverse complement strand
GGGGCGCCTAAATGAGGAGGGAGAGAATTGAAGGAATATAAAAAGAGGTGTGGTGGCGTCGAATGGTTTGCGGGGACTCTGGTGTCTGTGTTCCCGTGCGTGTTCCACATCATGCCCTTTTTTCTTCGACTCATCTCTCAGCCGAGATGCGGCCACAGCACGGGAGTCGCTCACATGGGCCGCGCGTTTCCCGGGAACTATTTCAAGGCAGCACCTTTCTTCGACCATGAGTTTGGGGACATTGAGGCAGCCACACGGCTTGGCGACAAGCAGAAGTTTCTTTTCTACGCTCTACGGCGGCAGGCCGAGCGTGGTCCATGCACGGGCGCGGCGCCGTCCATATGGTGGACGCGTAAGTGCATGAAGTGCGATGCATGGAACCAACTGGGCGAAATGTCTGTATATGAGGCGATGGTAAATTTTGTGAGGTTACTTGGGGGTGTTTAGGGTGAAGTCAACTGGGTGGAGAATTGCAAGGCTCTGGAGAACAACATCTTACATGCGGCGGACAAGTGGCAGCACACATGCCCCAGGAGAGGAGGAAAAGCGGTACGATGATGTGCGTGCCCGCCGGGAGCCCGCCGTGGAGACTGCAGGGCATTTGGCATCGCAGGTCTTTCGGTTGCGGCGTGAGGCGCATCAACCGCGATTGCCGACGGCTGGAAAACAAACGAGGGAATGTGTTGCTGCGCGTCTGGCGCTCCCCACCCGTCAAAGCACCAGCGGGCAACGCGGGCTTTCCTCAAGGCAGCGCCGACGCCGCGAGGGAGACCCGTCGCAAGGAGGAGTGGTACCCTGCCGCCGTCGCCACCGTTCTCCTTTCCGCCCACTAAATTGACGGAGGTGGCGTTGGGAAGCCCTCGGCTGCCTTCCCCATCCCCCGGAAGGCGCGGAATGGGCTGGGCGGGATGGCTCGGTCGTTCCGAGCGAGCGAGAGGGAGAGGGGGGGGAGAATGAAACGCCCCTTTGCGGAGTGCATGGCC
>NW_906096.1:0-983 GCF_000209065.1 Trypanosoma cruzi | reverse complement strand
GTGTCTTTGGAGGACATGCGCCGGCTGTCGCCATTGTTGCGCCGGAGACCCCTTTGCACATGGAAATGGCAAAGCTTACCCAGCAATCGGTAGAGCATTTTAACAATACCTCCTCGAACGCTGTGGAAAAGGCGAGCGTTGCCTTTCAGAAGTGGACTGAGAAGGAGGGGGAATGGCGAGAGAATTGGGGGAAATCCATGAAGCGCATAATGCGATAGTCTTTTATTTCGTCTCGATTCACTCTTCCTTTTTATTTTCCTGTCTACTTGGTTATGCCATTTTTTATGATGTACATAGCAAAAATGATTTTGTGCTGAATGCATATGTATATATATATATATATATATATACATATGTGCATGTGTCATGCGTCTAGAAAGGAAAAAAAAAAAAAAATCATTTGTTATTATTATTCCTGGTTTAAAACTGTAGCTTTTCCTTTTTTTTTTGTCGTTTTTAAATTGCGATTTGGGGTAGGTGGTAAAGCACTTTGTTTTAATTCTCTCTCTTTTTCTCTGTTTCTCTCTTGCTTGTTTTTTTTTTTTTTTTTTTTTTTGCTTCTCCCACAAGCTCTCGGTAGAGTAGTAGTTTTTTTTTTTTTTTTTTTTTTTTTTTTTTTTTTTGAGATATTTCTTGCAATGGTGAGTGACGTCAGCACGAATTGGCTCCAGTTGTTGCTCAAGGAACTCCGACGCATTGCTGCCCAGCTGCAGGCCAAGCCATTAAGTGTACAGGATCAGACGGAATATGCGGCAGCAGTGCAATTTATTGAGCTGCGGGTGCCGGTGCTTGGAAACGATGAGTGGAAGGCGTTGGTGTCGAGCGGCGCCGTCTCGGAGGTGTTTGAGTTTGCGGTGGGGAGCGTCTTAGAGGATCCGCTCTCGTGCATCGCCGTCCAGTCATGGGCGGGCGCCATGGATGCTCTTTTGGTGCGGACGAAACCTTCTGTCAGCGCCGCCCACCACATCCCACAGCTGGGGACG
>NW_906095.1:0-983 GCF_000209065.1 Trypanosoma cruzi | reverse complement strand
GACGAGGATACGCGGAAGCCCCACGACATGACGTCATCGTCTTACGCCTCAGGCGCCACCGTTGCGTCGTCGTACCGACCACCCGCACAGCAGGAGCTCATGGCCGGTGACGCCCGCTCAGACGCACTGAGCCTGTTCGACCGTTCATCCAGTGCGAGCCGTATGATTGATCACGCCGCCATGTGACGTACACCACGTGGAATTAGTAAGTTTGAGGTGCTTGAGGGCCACGGCTGTGCTGCACACCACAGCCATCCATCGTTAACCGCATCGAAAGTGTCGTTGTTCGTTGTTTCTATCGATTTGTTTTCATTTTGAGCGGGTGCTTTCAGGAGTTTTTCCCGTTCCACGATGAATGTGTGGAAGGGGATTGAGTTGTCGCTCTTGTTACTCCTGATGTTGTGTTGTATCGGACTGTAATTTCATGGAGTTGCGTGCGAGGACCTCAACGCTCATTTTGTGCAATGGAAGAAGGATTCAGCGAACCGCCTGGTGGAAGTAATGAATTGCAGCTCTGCTTTACCGCGGATTTGCATGCAGGAGGCATTACAGTCCTCAGAAGGAAAGCGGCGACAGAGTAGTAGCAGGGCTCCAGGTTTCCAGTAACGCCATTGAGCAGGATTATGTATTGAGGCGCGACACATTGTCGTAATTCCGGCCTGCCATGGTGTGGCGAGTGCACAGGGTGATTGATGTCTCATTAGCAGCGGAAATGACGGACCAAGCCATCCCAGTCACGTTCCACACTTATCCTCGAGCGCACCACCGCCATGGCAGGATCCCTCAGGTGCGCACGTGGAACGTGGGAGCCTTGGATGACGCGGCATTGGGATTTGTTGCCCGTTACGGCCCGCAACTTTTGTGTGTGCAGGAGGTGTGTGGTGTTAGCATGGAGAGTACGATATTCACCGGGACTTTTTACACGGTAGCGTGCATCTATGCACCTTCTCGTCGAACCGTGGGAGCACGCGAACACATGTCGA
>NW_906094.1:0-983 GCF_000209065.1 Trypanosoma cruzi | reverse complement strand
GCTGCTGCCCCACGCTGTGGTCTATGTTTTTGTTTCGAATTATGAATGGTGGTGGTCAGAGGCACTCTCTTTCAATGTCTGTTTGCGTGTTCACACACTGGGACGCCAAACAACCCTGAACTATCCGCTGCTTGGAGGAATGTCGCGAGATCTTGCCCACAGTGGTGCTGCAGTCGGATAATCGTTTTCGAGCGGCTGCTGCACCACACGCTGTGGTCTAAATTTTTGTTTCGAATTATGAATGGTGGTGGTCAGAGGCACTCTCTTTCAATGTCTGTTTGCGTGTTCACACACTGGACGCCAAACAACCCTGAACTATCCGCTGCTTGGAGGAATGTCGCGAGATCTTGCCCACAAGGGTGCTGCAGTCGGATAATCGTTTTCGAGTGGCTGCTGCACCACACGCTGTGGTCTAAATTTTTGTTTCGAATTATGAATGGTGGTGGTCAGAGGCACTCTCTTTCAATGTCTGTTTGCGTGTTCACACACTGGACGCCAAACAACCCTGAACTATCCGCTGCTTGGAGGAATGTCGCGAGATCTTGCCCACAAGGGTGCTGCAGTCGGATAATCGTTTTCGAGCGGCTGCTGCACCACACGCTGTGGTCTAAATTTTTGTTTCGAATTATGAATGGTGGTGGTCAGAGGCACTCTCTTTCAATGTCTGTTTGCGTGTTCACACACTGGACGCCAAACAACCCTGAACTATCCGCTGCTTGGAGGAATGTCGCGAGATCTTGCCCACAAGGGTGCTGCAGTCGGATAATCGTTTTCGAGTGGCTGCTGCACCACACGCTGTGGTCTAAATTTTTGTTTCGAATTATGAATGGTGGTGGTCAGAGGCACTCTCTTTCCATGTCTGTTTGCGTGTTCACACACTGGACGCCAAACAACCCTGAACTATCCGCTGCTTGGAGGATGTCGCGAGATCTTGCCCACAAGGGTGCTGCACTCGGCGGATCGTTTTCGAGCGGCTGCTGCAC
>NW_906093.1:0-983 GCF_000209065.1 Trypanosoma cruzi | reverse complement strand
CGGCCGGCGCGCCCGCCGGGCTCCACAAGCACAGCCGCAGAGCCCCATCTGCGTGCCGCAACGCGACCCAGCAGTTCGTCGCACCACGGCAGCGTCGCACCGCGGGAATGATCCGAGACATTAAAAAGCATCCGAGCGCACTGCACGCTCCCTTTCCTCGCCTTTCTTCGCTATACACCCCACCCACGAAAAAAGAAAGAGAGACGCACAGCATGACTTCAAAAAACACAAAACAGCGCAACACAACAAAAAATAAAAATAAAAAATACATACGCCTTACAGCACAACACAACGGACAAAGAATAAAAAAGACGGACTGCAGTTCGCCGAAAAAAAAAAACACCACAAAGGCCGAATCGAACGGCTGCGAGTCCAACTCGCCTACGGGTTTGAAGCCCGCACCCAGCACCAGCTGAGCTCATCGTGGCACACTCCACTCCACACCTCCGCCTCCTTCTCAGCGCCGCAAAGATGGGCCCAGGGCGCTCCAGCACCATCATTGGCTACACTAAGCCCTATCACTCTAGCGACAAGCAAAGAATAGAAACAACAAAGGGAATGGTTGCGGCATGACGCGTGGGGGCGTTCGAACATGGTGAGGGATCCAACGGCCCGCGCTCTCAGCTGTTGGTAAAAATAAAATTTCTGTGTCCATTGCGTCCACATTCAATACAAACCAAACCCAAACAAGGCTGGAGAGGTGAAACAGTAAAAACCAAAAAAATAAAACACAAGTAACAATGAAAAACAAACAAGCCCCCTAACCATCAATGAAAAGGCATCGAGTACTCTCAGGGGAGAGGATCCGCCTGACGTTAGATGCGTAGAACCGGCATCAAGGCCATCGCACCCTCGCTTGTGAAGACAGTGGTCAATATCCACTCGTGTATCTGTTGTGAGGACACGTCTCCGCCGCCACACACGCCCTGAAGAGTCTCCATGCACCTCTCCACGGAGGGCGCAGCTCTCACGCTGAGCCAGTG
>NW_906092.1:0-983 GCF_000209065.1 Trypanosoma cruzi | reverse complement strand
TATCCACCTGCTCCGCCCCTTCTTTTTTCTTCACTGTGGCGTTCACCCCGAGGTACTCGTCCTCCCATGTGCCATCAGAGAAGTTGCCGGACAAAAAGCCAACCAGCCCATCCGTGATCTTAAAAAGCGCCGCAGGTACCGCTAGTTGAGGCACGCTCCGCATCACTTTTAGACGGGCACAGCTGGGAGAGACGCTTGTCCACTTCCTTCCAGGTCGCCAGCACATCCTTCACACGCTGCAGCTGATCAGCCAGACGCACAGACCAAAGGCTGTTTGATGGTTTCCCCCCACTGCCCTTCTTTTCGTACAGTGCAACCAACTCATCATTAGTTCCACTTCCAGCACTTTTGTACAACAGGGAGCTGGCAGCAGCGTCATCGTCCTTCCCGGATACCGGCCCAATACCAACAATGTGCGTATTGTCCGTCAGCCAAAGATGGAGTTCACCCTTTTCCACATTTTCCTTGGAATACACCGGCAGAGTAACGAGCATCACAGTTCCCTTATCACTATCGACACCGTCAATCGTCGCTGTTATGAACCCGCTCCTAACGCCCTTCTCATTTCCCTTTTTGTTGCCCCACACGCGCGAGAGTGTCCCGAGTGCCTCCGTCCACGAATCCCCCTTGTCGCCAGACTCGTACACCCTCTGGCGGCCATCATCACACGCAGTCATCATCATGAGTTTTTTGTCCTTCCACTCCACGACGGAGGGAACACTGCAGCCACCGTCAGTCATCCCCTTCGACAGCGTCCAACTCGCAGTACTCAAGGTGTATATGATCAGTGAAACGGTTTTTCCATCCTCTTCAGTGCCCTCATTCTCCTTCTTCTTTGTACCTTCCACTGGGAACACAAGCGTATCGTCCTCCATCTTAACACCCGATCCACCGCCGCCAATCAGTCCTGTTAAAAATTCGTGTTGCTCGCATAAATGTGTCTGCGGGGGACTTTTGGTATCGCTCCACTGGATTCCTTTGCC
>NW_906091.1:0-983 GCF_000209065.1 Trypanosoma cruzi | reverse complement strand
CGCCGCAGGGACACCAGCACACACGCACACACACAGTCAGCGCCGAAAACGTACGAACGAACACAAACCAAAAAAAAAGTAAAAATAAAAATAAAATCGCACCGACGCTTCCCCCCACAAGTGGCGGGGCGGCGGTAGGAGATGTACATCAGCGCGCGGCCGTCGCAGAGAATGCACGGGCAGGCGGCACGGGGCCAGCACGAAACGGCAGCCAAAACAAAAGATGGTCACACCCGGAAGAACCAGGCGCAAAACAAACGGCGAAAGATACGCCAAGCACGCACAACCAAAGACAATGGCATATATACATCCACACCGCTGCAGGGTGCTCAAATATACGCGGCGCACCTCGGTGGGTCACGCCGAGAGCGGCGCACGCGCCCAGCCCCGTCCTCAGCACGCAGCACCGGCGGTCGCCACAGCGGCACTGACAAGCAGCAGCAGCGGCACCTGAACCCACAAAGGGCCGCCGAGGCCGCTCCCGTCGCCAGGAGTCGGTGCCTTGGAGGTGGTCGTGCTCTTGGCGGGTGCATTGGTGGTGGTGGTGGTCGTCGTAGTAGTAGTTGTGGTGGTGGTGGTGGTGGTTGTAGTTTGATCCTGGCCCTCCCCAGCCTCGACAACAGCAGCATCGTACTGCCCCTCCTCCTGAGCCGTGGCGCACACGCACGCACAGCAGAGGGCAAGGAAAAGCACGCAGAGGACGCGGCGCAGCATCATTGTCACTTGGGCCTTTGTGGACTTCGCTTGTTGCTTGCGGTGTAAACTCTCCTGTCGGGCCGGCACCGAGCGGGCACAACGAGAGCACGCAGCATGGGAGGAAGAGACACGGGCAGATGCACAGCATACACACACACGCACACAGAGACAGCGGGGGAGTTGGATCGAGACACGGCTGAGCAGCCACGCCACGCCGCAGGGACACCAGCACACACGCACACACACAGTCAGCGCCGAAAACGTACGAACGAACACAAACCAAAAAA
>NW_906090.1:0-983 GCF_000209065.1 Trypanosoma cruzi | reverse complement strand
GCGTGCAGAGGCGCGCACTTCCGCACGCCCCTTCACAAGGCGGCGCCCTGCAACGAGACATTGTCTACACACACATCCATGCTTTGCCGCAAACGCTCCACAAACGCCAACGAGGCAAGACGAACCTTCTGGCCCCGCACAGAAGAGGCGTGTGGCGCAAATACAAAGCAAGCGCCACACTCAGCACCCCCGATCGCAAAGAATGACCAAAGGACACGCCAAGAAAAGTATGTGTTGTAGCCCCCTGACTCGCAGCCGCCAATGGTGGCTCGGCAAACCCGGGCACGCTCGACAAACTTTTCCCACACCGGTGCCTCCATGCGGGTGACCGCGACGCGGCAAATAGAAAAATCGTCTTGTCCACTGGGTGCGCTCAGTCAAAAAAAGCTGCGCGCAAATCCAATCAGGGGGATGCCCCGTGAGCATCCACTACCGCCAAGAAGCCCCAAGATGCTTATTGCCCAAATAACCCATACAGCCGGCCACGAGAAGATCGTGCTCGCTGCTCCTTCACGGTCAGCGGCTGGGTAGAATTTTCCAACGCGCCCGTCTCGTACATAGTCCTGTGCAAACATGAACGCGGCCCCATCATGAAAATGCTAGGGCGCGCCGCCCAAAAGTCATCGTGCGCAGGGCGTCGCTGAAATTCAACACCACCGACGACGGCGCACCAAGATCACCGCCCATCCCGACCCATCCCATGGGGCTCGCGAGCGCCTCCTGAACATGTGTGGATTCCTATCCCCAGTCGCCGGGCTCCTGCGCAGCAGCAGCTCCGGAGCCTGCAAGCCCCACTCTGGGAACGAGAGACCCATTTAGCCGCGTCGTGAATGAGGAACCCGGGGCTTCCCCCCATCCCCCGAGAATTCCCGGCTCGGCACGTCGTTGGCGGAGCCCTGGGCAAGTGGAGGAACGCATGTATTCGGGGGGCTCACGGCCACCACCATCGTCCCCGCCGCCGTGCAAAAAAGAGGATGCTAGGA
>NW_906089.1:0-983 GCF_000209065.1 Trypanosoma cruzi | reverse complement strand
TTTGTTGACTGCGGTCCTCATGGAAAAGACTCTTCTTCGCCTGCCGACCGCCAAATATGTCATGAGGACGCTGCTCACAAGGCGATTGACGGTGAGATGCCGCAGAAGTTCCCGGTGGCGCTTTGCTGCTGCCTGCTCCAACGCCCTATACCCACACCGTGACTGCACGCGTTGAAGCCACCTTTGAAAAGAGAGGCGGAGCAGGCGACTTCGTAATGAGGCATCGTAGCAGCTCTCTGCCTGAGCAACGCGGTGCTTACACAGCTGTCTCCACAGTGTGCGCTCCCTCCAGTGCTGCAGGACGTCGGATTTACAACGGCAGGCCGCGTCACTCCGCCGACGCTCACACACCGCCTGCCGCTCAGAGAAGAGAAGCCACCGATAGAAATACGTACAAAGAATGACAAGAGCGCTTCGTCGGCTATGGAGCGTGCTGGCAGTGCGCATAAGCCATCGCTGGTAGCCATGGGCCATGGCACGCCGGTCTCTATGACTCTCTATTTGCTCAAGTGCCGTTTCATGCCTATGCAAACGAATAGCGCGCCGCCGTGCAGTGCCGCCAAGCCACCAAATCCAGTAGAAACGCATCGCGAGCAAACCCCACGCCAGCTTCTCATGAAGACAAGAAGTATGGGTGGAACATGTTGGAGGAGCACAGCTACTCGTTGCAGCCACCGGCGTGTCACCCTCCATCCAGGCCACGGGTACGTGCAGAAGGAGCGCAGCCACATGTAATCGACGACCTCTTCGTTTCCAAGTCACGTGCCTCCAGACCACCCAACACGACTGCTGCCGCCAAATCGCCGCCGCAGTGGTCAGCTTGTTGCACACAATGCACCGCTGGGCGTGATGATGCCAAGCGTTCCAACATCGCAGAAGAAGCGACCTCATGGTTCTCAAGCCCATCGCAGCCACATGTGCCCTCAGTTCACTTGCCGCATGGGACCACGTCCTCCAGGCCTCCATTGCGCGTCGAAGCGCCA
>NW_906088.1:0-983 GCF_000209065.1 Trypanosoma cruzi | reverse complement strand
TCCGTGGGGCCATTCCGATCACTACGTCAGAGTTTTTCGTATACCTGGGAAGCAGGATAAAAGAAACAACAACAACCAAAAAAAACATTTTCCTTCAATGTATATTATTATTATTACTTCCACTCGCACATCGAATCACCACAAATCATACTTTCTGGGGAGGGTCGAAAGCAAAACATTGTTGTTTCCATAAAAAGAAAAAAAAAGGACCCCCACACACACAATGAAAACAAATTTCTTTCAAACATGCAACAATATTAATTCCACAGCTCAGAAACACACGCCGAAAAGCGCACATGGCAAAAAAAAAAGCAAGAATTGCAGAAAAATAGTCGGAAAAAGAAAAGGAATTGGCCGTGGGTGCCGGCGTGATTCACAGCAACAACAAAATGACTTGTTGTATTGATGTGGTCATATACAAGAATGCATCCATGGGGCAACGGCAGTAAAGAGAAAACTGCTTTATTACCCCATGCCACGGGAGGAAAAGAAGGGCCAGACCTTTCTCCAATTGATCTTAGGACAGTTGATTCCCAGCAGCCGACACATTTTCTCAAGTAGACTCGGTTCACGTTTCCTGCGATCATCATGTTTTTTTTCTGCAGGAGCAGAGGTGTCATCCATCCCTTTTTCCTCCCTCTTATGGGGGGTGTCAATTTCATCTTGGTTCTCCTCATGTGCGCTCTCGCCAGGGGATGTATCAGACAGCTGGGAACATACGTCAACGGCCCTTGGGCATAAAATTTGGCCTCCAATGAACGGCAACTTTGGGGTCAGTGACGCGCCTTCTGGACACAAGTGCCACGCATCATTACCAAGGTACCGAACACGGACAGTCCCCGCCTGGCACGACACCTCCGCGCAGATGTCACCAATACGCCCGTGAAATTCCATCTCAAGCGAATTGCCCCTTCAGACACACGATTGGTGACCCACACGGCTCCCAGGCATCAAGAAAGAGTTTCCATCTGCACAGCCCCCAA
>NW_906087.1:0-983 GCF_000209065.1 Trypanosoma cruzi | reverse complement strand
GGCGAAGAGGCGGATGCTGGTATGAGCCGCAAGACGTACATGTGGTTTGACCTTGCGCTCCGTCTGTTTCCGACCGCGAGGTACATTTCGAAGGGCGATGACGACATGTTTCTCCGTGTGCCGCTGTTCGTTGCTCACCTGCGCCTCCTGCCGCGCCGAAGGATCTACATGGGGGTTCATTGTGGAGGAAATATCTGGGCGAATGGCCGTTCAGTAGGTGTGCATTTTATGGTTGGCTGGTGTTACACCTTGTCGAGGGATGTGGCGGAGGCGTTGGTGTCGTTCAAGCCGCTGCGGCGCCTGGCGCACACGCCGTACAGCGAGGAGCGTGAGGAGGAGTTTTTGTCAATTGGTATGGGTCACGAGGACATGATGGTTGGGCACGTGTTGTTGGACGAAGTGAAATACCAGCCGTTGATACACGTCAAGGTACTGCCCTGCCATTTCCTTCAAGCCCGTAGTGACACGGGGGAATCTCAGGTTGTGCCGACCGCGATTTGTGTTCATCATATAAGGGAGGACGACTACGCAGCGCTGATGGCGCGCTTCGGCAACGACACATCGCCTGTTGCTCGTGTGGGGCTTTATTCAGAGGACGTGATATACCCCTCTTGTGATTGACAAAAGAAGGAATCTTTTTTGTATGGCTGTTTTTTTTTAAATGCGTGCGAGTTAAATATTAATGTGTGCTCTAATTGTTTGCTGCATCCCGGTTTGTGTTCTGTGTGCTCTGTGGCCGAACGACGCGGAATGTGTCACTGACCGCCCCGTGCCCCTGCGGAGCGTGCCACTCCCCATCCTTGACCCGCGTGCGGGACGTGGTGGTGGAGCCAGTGGGAGCCCGTTGCGTTGTGCTGCGGGAGCGCTTCTGCTGGGAGCACGTGGTGAGGATGTGCGTGTGTGGGCCTGGCCGTCGATGAAAGATGTATGTAGGTTTGTTTTTGCCCATTATCCTTTTTTTTTAGTTAATTGTGCGATTGGTG
>NW_906086.1:0-983 GCF_000209065.1 Trypanosoma cruzi | reverse complement strand
TCAGATGGACTGGATGCGGAGACCTCCGCCTGAGCCACCGCCCGCGCAGGGTTTCCGCATCTCGCCATTATCTCGGGACGAGCTATATGCCTTCGTAGACGCATACACAAAGGACTATGGCATCACTCAGAGCTCACCACGCGAAGAGCGGTTCTTTCGCAGCTCCATTCCTCCCTGGTTTGCGGCCTCCGCACACCGGGTCACCATTGGCGTGGAACTTCCGATAGACCACTCAATAACTGACGAGGAAGAGTTGACAAGGGAAAAGCGCAGAGTCAGCGAAGAGGCTCTAGCGCTGCACAGCCATCGTTCGTGGATACTCGCGACGGATGGCGGTGTCGACGTTCCCAAGTCAGCCGGGGTTGGAATCCTGCTTTCATCCCTCAACTCATCGGAGATAATAGAAAAGGCCAGTATAAACTGCGGTGCACGCCCATGCAGCTACAGGACGGAATCCCGTGCGCTGCTTCTAGCCCTGGAAAGGCTGATTATCCCTCGTATCCAGCACAGGCATAAAACCCTGCTTGTGGTTACAGACAGTCAGTCTCTTCTTGCGGCTTTAAATAAGGGCCCGCTCAGTCAGACAGACTGGACGGAGGATCAGATCTGGCAGCGTCTATTAACACTGACGTGTGCTGGCTGGTCCGTGCATCTGCAGTTTTGTTACGGACATTGTGGAGTACATGCTAACGAGCTTGCAGATCAGTATGCGACGCAGACTATGGAGACTGGACAATACACGGAGCAAGGAATTGCACCTTTATGGCATACGGATCTGCTGACATGTTTTACTACCCAGCTCACCAACAAGTGGCGTAGTACGATTCGTCAAGACACTCATCGCTACTTGCTTTGCGGCACAAGGCCATCAGATCTCAGCGGTAAGGACCTGATCACTCAGGAAGTTCTTCACCGTCAAGAACTGGTTCACCTCGCAAGGGCAAGGTGCGGCGAATCTGAGCTCTGGGGTCGACTATACTGGG
>NW_906085.1:0-983 GCF_000209065.1 Trypanosoma cruzi | reverse complement strand
CGAGCTTTGTGCTCCTGCGGGCGCTGTGCGTGATCAGCGCGGCCAACCACCTTGCGCCGAGCGACGGCGGTGCGAGGGCGTACGCGGCTATCGTGCTGCTGCTGACCGCCGTGCTGCTTGCGATCACTGTGTACGGCGTCGTTGTGTGGTACGCGGAGGACCGCCACTGGCAGGAGCTGCGCGAGCCGCGGCGTGGTGGGCTGGAGGCACTGCTGCGCGATGACGAGGAGAGCGACGAGGATACGCGGAAGCCCCACGACATGACGTCATCGTCTTACGCCTCAGGCGCCACCGTTGCGTCGTCGTACCGACCACCCGCACAGCAGGAGCTCATGGCCGGTGACGCCCGCTCAGACGCACTGAGCCTGTTCGACCGTTCATCCAGTGCGAGCCGTATGATTGATCACGCCGCCATGTGACGTACACCACGTGGAATTAGTAAGTTTGAGGTGCTTGAGGGGCCACGGCTGTGCTGCACACCACAGCCATCCATCGTTAACCGCACCGAAAGTGTCGTTGTTCGTTGTTTCTATCGATTTGTTTTCATTTTGAGCGGGTGCTTTCAGGAGTTTTTCCCGTTCCACGATGAATGTGTGGAAGGGGATTGAGTTGTCGCTCTTGTTACTCCTGATGTTGTGTTGTATCGGACTGTAATTTCATGGAGTTGCGTGCGAGGACCTCAACGCTCATTTTGTGCAATGGAAGAAGGATTCAGCGAACCGCCTGGTGGAAGTAATGAATTGCAGCTCTGCTTTACCGCGGATTTGCATGCAGGAGGCATTACAGTCCTCAGAAGGAAAGCGGCGACAGAGTAGTGGCAGGGCTCCAGGTTTCCAGGAACGCCATTGAGCAGGATTATGTATTGAGGCGCGACGCATTGTCGTAATTCCGGCTTGTTTTGGTGTGGCAAGTGCACAGAGTGATTGATGTCTCATTAGCAGCGGAAATGACGGACCAAACCATCCCAGTCACGTCCCACACTT
>NW_906084.1:0-983 GCF_000209065.1 Trypanosoma cruzi | reverse complement strand
GCACATCACGGTGTACAATGTCACTCCACAAAAGATATCAGTCCGACGCCTCGCCATGTCAATAAACTTGGGGCGATTGACTGAACAAAGAATGAACTAAACATGAAGTAGTTAACTAGGAGTAACACAAGGCTATTGAGCTGAACGGCCCGCTGGCGCCAATAAAAGAGACTACCATTGCATAGTTCAGAACATGCCATCTCCGCCTTAGCGATACGTAAAGACTCGCGATCTTCCCCAGTGATACGTCGATGTGACGCCCAAGCAAATATTTTTTGTGCAACAACGCCAAAAAAGAATGGTCCAATGGCAGTGGCAGGAAAAAGCATCAAGTCTGCGGTAACTGGAAACTTGCTTGAATACGAGAATAACATGCATGCCAGCATTAGCAATGGGGATGCAATCACACCACACACGATACCAACCGCACTCAGGTATTGTGAAAGAGCCTCATTCCCTTGCGAAGAGCGCGTTGCCGCCACAGAAAGAATCACGGACGGGGGCAAACAAAAAGTGCACATTAAACCAACCAATAAGTAGTTGTCCTCACCGCTGCTACTACGAAAAATAACATATATGGCTGCTCCCAAAATGGGAGACAGAATAAAGCTCATTACAAACATTGTGATGGTGGGACCCATAAATCGCAGCGTGGCACTCCTGTCAATGTCTGGAAAGGACGCACCACTGAGTGCAAAGGAAATAAAAACAAGGATACGCGTCCACGCACTGGCGGCTATGCCTGCCGAGACAGGATGGTAATACGCCATGCCAATACTCAAAATGAGGAGCCCGAGTAACCATTGGCTACGCACCCAATCTACCACCGACAAAGACCCAACTACGAGACGCACAACCCTTTCATTCGATCCTGCGATGAATCCCACATCCTCCCCGGTGCATGAAGAAGAGAGGTCCCTGATAGACTGCGCCTCCGGGGAGGGTCGCCAGATCTGCGAGCTCTGTCCCTCTCCCCTTCCCCC
>NW_906083.1:0-983 GCF_000209065.1 Trypanosoma cruzi | reverse complement strand
GATAGTTCAGGGTTGTTTGGTGTCCAGTGTGTGAACACGCAAACAGATATTGACAGAGAGTGCCTCTGACTCCCACCATTCACAATCGGAAACAAAAATTTGGACCACAACGTGTGATGCAGCGGCCGCTCGAAAACGATCAGCCGAGTGCAGCACCCGTGTGGGCAAGAGCTCGCGAAATTCCTCCAAGCAGCGGATAGTTCAGGGTTGTGTGGTGTCCAGTGTGTAAACAAGCAAACAGATATTGACAGAGAGTGCCTCTGACTCCCACCATTCGCAGTCGGAAACAAAAATTTGGACCACAACGTGTGATGCAGCGACCGCTCGAAAACGATCAGCCGAGTGCAGCACCCGTGTGGGCAAGAGCTCGCGAAATTCCTCCAAGCAGCGGATAATTCAGGGTTGTTTGGTGTCCAGTGTGTAAACACGCAAACAGATATTGACGGAGAGTGTCTCTGACTCCCACCATTCACAATCGGAAACAAAAATTTGGACCACAACGTGTGATGCAGCAGCCGCTCGAAAACGATCAGCCGAGTGCAGCACCCGTGTGGGCAAGAGCTCGCGAAATTCCTCCAAGCAGCGGATAATTCAGGGTTGTTTGGTGTCCAGTGTGTGAACACGCAAACAGATATTGACAGAGAGTGTCTCTGACTCCCACCATTCACAATTGGAAACAAAAATTTGGACCAAAACGTGTGATGCAGCGGCCGCTCGAAAACGATCAGCCGAGTGCAGCACCCGTGTGGGCAAGAGCTCGCGAAATTCCTCCAAGCAGCGGATAATTCAGGTTTGTTTGGTGTCCAGTGTGTGAACACGCAAACAGATATTGACAGAGAGTGCCTCTGACTCCCACCATTCACAATCGGAAACAAAAATTTGAACCACAACGTGTGATGCAGCGGCCGCTCGAAAACGATCAGCCGAGTGCAGCACCCGTGTGGGCAAGAGCTCGCGAAATTCCTCCAAGCAGCGGATAGTTC
>NW_906082.1:0-983 GCF_000209065.1 Trypanosoma cruzi | reverse complement strand
TTCGCTGTACGAGAATAGGAGTGAGGGGTCATGCGGTCTTGTTGCTGTGCACGTGGCTACGCAGCTGGAGCGGATAAAGACTCTGGTGAAGAGGTGGCAGGAGTTGGATGAAGCCTTAAGAACGTGCAGACCCACTGCCACTATCGACCCGGTGAGAAGGGGCATGTGTATTCGTCCCATTCTTACTGACGGGCTTGTTGGCTATTTGTCTGGTCTGTCAGCTGGGGGTGAGTGGATGGACGAGTACCTCTGCGTGAACGCGACTTTTCATGGGACGGTGAGAGGGTTCTCCAATGGAGTGACGTTTGAAGGACCCGGAGCAGGGGCGGGGTGGCCTGTTGCCCGAAGTGGACAGAATCAACCGTAACATTTTGTACACAAAAGGTTCACTCTGGTGGTGATGGCGGTCATCCACGATGAGCCGAAGAAACGCACCCCCATTCCTTTGATTCGTGTGGTGATGGATGACGGGGACAGGACTGTGCTATTTGGTGTGTTTTCACCCATGATGGGAGGTGGATGACTGTAATTCATAGTGGCGGTAGACAAATACTTCCAACAGGGTGGGACCCAGGAAAACCGTGTCAGGTGGTGCTGCGACACGACACGGGCAATTGGGGTTTGTACATTAACGCGAGGGCGGCTCACCGTGGCACCTACAAGGGGTCTCTTCTCCAAACAAACATTATTTCACACATCCAATTCCGCGGGGAGAGTGGGGAAGTTGCAGAATCCAGCCATTTGTCACTCTTCAACGCCCGTTTGTATGACCGAGGACTCAATTCCGAGCATATGAGATGGCTCATGGTCGGCGAGGCAGGCCCAAAATACGATGATGGCAGCTCTTATTCTGCGAGTGCGTCGGAGGTGGAAAGTGGAGAGGTGAGCTTTGTGCATGAGAGTGTGTCTTGGGTGCTGTTACTTCTGCTGGGGCTTTGCGGCTCCTTACTGATATCAAAACGGGCGTTGTTGCTGTCTTCGGC
>NW_906081.1:0-983 GCF_000209065.1 Trypanosoma cruzi | reverse complement strand
CAATGTTTTTGGTTTGCTTGTTTGTTTTTAGGGTTCTCTGACTTCATGCGCATGAAGCTCCTTACCAGCATCGGTGGCGGAAGCAACTGCATGAGGATCTCGCATCACCCGCCGCCGCTGAATAAGATATTCAAAGGTTGTCAGCCCGAGGCGATGCAACATGATGTGAAAGCCAAGCAGGTGCAGAAGTGGTGGCACTGCCAACAGCATGAGTACACAGAGTACAATAGGGCCAATGCGAAAGAACAAAGAGTATGGTGACAGATACGACCACCACCTGGCTAAAAGGACAACACCGGAGATGAACGCAAGCAACATGCTGAGAGCCGAAGAGACGAGAAATGCAATAAAGATCCGGTAGTTTTTCTCTCCAATGCACATATTCAGCCATTTGCAATGGTGATCAAATCCACTGATGCACTTGTTGCAAGCCTTACAATGCCTTGCATCCGAATGTGTGAGCCGCCGACAATAAGTACATGGCTCCCCCTCATTCGATATATCCCCGTTCTCTCGAAACGAAATAACAGCCCATAATATACATGTTGACAAAATAGCGGAGCCTGTCAGTGTCACAAGCACCACCATCTCCGGCAAACAGTTCGAAAATCCACCGCTACGATACAGTAGGACGTAGGTCGGTAATATAGAAGCCCAAAAAAGTATAGTACTAAGAGCCGTCAAAGTCAAAGCAATTATCTGCAAAAAGTGAAGCGGCCACTGAAACGCGTGCCGTCTCGGACGATTACACTGCCAACCATCAGGGTTGGAACGATCTACACAACAGGAAGCAAATGGGGGTTTAGAGTATCTAACCATAAAAGATGACAAATCACTCTCCGTCTGGGAAACTTGAAAAGAATTGACTGTTTCCTCCGTTGGAGAAAAACTACCACACGAGGATCCACGCGCTGCCCGCAGTATAATCTCTGGAGATGAGGAAATAAACTGCTGCGGGGAGCCAATGTACTCCCCCGTTTCCA
>NW_906080.1:0-983 GCF_000209065.1 Trypanosoma cruzi | reverse complement strand
CAATCCCCTTTAAAGGACTTCATTTACTTTGGAGTCCAAATTAATAAACGCCTGTACATGACCATATTGCTGGTATTTACTCCAATAGTAAGAGAGCCAACAGGGAGAAAACAAATGTTTTGCACCAGCATCACGCCTAAGGCTGCATAAAATGAATACTTGGTCATTTGAAAGACAAACAAAATTCGTTAAAAAAAAGAATTCATACAAATAAAAAAATAAATCATTCCACCTCATAATGACCAGAAATATATAAGGAGATATCTGGCAAATATAAAGCTACATATTAAAACATGAATAAACCCCGAAAAGGGGCACAAACGCTCTGCCACAGACGTATAGGGGACGGGAAACAAATGCGTTTTTATGGTGAGGGCACGGCCTGCCTCACATTGCACCCAGTGTGCCCAATACCGCAGCAAAGTCCTGCAGAAGCACACCGCACGCTTGCTGGCGTCCATGGATGCGCAATCGTGCCGGAGCTCCACACTGCGCCGCACTCAGTCTCCCGCCACAACGCCGTAGATGGTGGCACCTGTGCCGAACACCACCATGACGACACCGGCAAAGAGCAGCGCGTATGTGATGGTGTAGTGCGCCCATCCAACTGACCGCAGCGACCAGTTGCCACCGTACATCATGAGAATGGAGGGAAGAAGAAACCCCGTTGCACCTCCACAGAATGAGCCAATGAAGCCAAACACCATGTTGATACTGGGGATGAACAGGCCGAAGAGCAGTGCAGCAACGGCAAGACTGACGACGACGACGCAGTGCTTCCAGAATGGCAGCTTGTCGGGGTCCCACCCAACACTGTGGTACAGGGAGTTGCGGGTGGCCATGGAGATGAGCGGGAAGGAGGCGCAAAGCTTCACCAACAAACCAATGTATGCCACCATCACCTCCGGCTCCTTGACTGGGTTGTACAGGAGTAGAGCGGAAACGGTCGCACGATTGCCGAAGTCAAGGTAGCCGAACACTGC
>NW_906079.1:0-983 GCF_000209065.1 Trypanosoma cruzi | reverse complement strand
TGAGGAATAGACGGAGATCCAATAAAGACGGCTCCATCAGAAAAGCAATATAATACACCTACACTAAGAAAAAAGGCAACTGACAAGTAACACACACTTCATGTGCCTCGCGGCCGCATAGCGTCTGAATCCAAAGAATCCGAATACGACGTCACAGAAGAGACATGCACACGCCACCCCAGCTCTCGCAACACGGTGGGACGCATAACAATGGGACAAACAAGCGACTCTTGTGGCAAGGCTTCAGATCCATCCACGGGGGGCACCACCGACGAAAGCTCTGTGCAGGAAGAACTTCCGGATCTCCCAAGAGAATGAAAGGAACGAATCATAGACTGCCTCTGCGACGATACCGCTGACGTAGCTGCAATTTCTGCAAGAGGAACCCCCGAAAACCCATCTGCACGGCTCCCAAGAACACGGCCAACACGACCCGCAAGCCGCTCAACCAACGCAGCACAGTAATCATCGTAGGACATCACGCCCTTCTCCACCATCCGCACGCGCCACCTCCTGCAAAGAGACTCAAGAACACCAGCACGCTGGCGAGAAGCATAAGGGCTCATCAAACCAGAAATAAAAGAAACTGCAGAGTCATAACAAGTATTGTAGCTAACACCGGAAGAACCGCTCCCACAGTCACTATAATCATCAACAGCTCCGTCATCCCTATCAAGCCTCAGCCCAGCCACAACCCGCCCGGGCACCGCGTCCAGCTGGTACATCTCCACGGGCTTCGGCACGCCGCGCAGCGCCACGGCGCCAAGCGCAGTCACCTCCACCTGCTCGCGCTCAGCCGTGCTCAGCGCAAAGTACGCCGCACGCGTCAGCAGCACCTGCCCGCCGTTCCCAACGCTCTCCGTGCGCGCGGCCGTGTTCGACGTCCCGCCGTAGTAGTCGTACCCCTTCGTCACCTCGTCGTGCCGGATGTCACACAGCCCGGTGTGCACTCCGACACGCACGCGCAGGCCGTTCCAGTACTG
>NW_906078.1:0-983 GCF_000209065.1 Trypanosoma cruzi | reverse complement strand
ATGTATATATATATATATACTACGAGCACACATTTATTACATTAAACCGCCTTAATTCAAAGATCTAAAAAAGTGTCCACCAGAAGTAGGCTTCTCTATTTTGAGTCCACCCGCGTTTCTCTATTTGCTCCTTCATTTGTCTCCCTTCGTACTGTCCACTTTTATCGGTTTTGCCTATAAGTGTTATTGTTGTTGTCGTTGCTGTTGTTTTCCCTTGTTTTGCTCCTTTGCAGGGTATTCGGCGCGTCGTCAGTCCTCCTTCGTCCTAGGAAGCGCCAAAGTTATCATGGAGACTTCATCAAGATCATCCTCGTCGTGCTCCACCTCATCCACTGTGAGATGCTCCGTGCTATTTAAAAAGGCTGCCATGCTCGTGATGACGTCCCGCTGTGCCTCCAAAAGAGGTTTCAACCCGTAGCGTTGCAAAAGTACTGCAAACTCATCGTCGTACATCTCTTGATGCTCGTGCTGAAGCCTTAGCGTCTGGCAAGACGCACTGAGTAGCTGCCGGAAGTGCAGAACTGCGTATCCGGTCTCCGCGTCCGTCTCGACGTACCGCTGTATGTTGTGGTACCTCACGGAGAAGACGTAAAAGGCACCTTCGTCATCGGCAAATGCCGCGTACTGAATCCGGTGGGTCAACAAGAGCAAAGAGAGCCAAAACTGCTTATGCGATGCAATAGCAGTCGTAAAACTGGCAAGCATTCGGTTGCCAAGCAGGGAGAGTTGCACGGGAACAACAATGTCGCCTTCTTGCCAGCGAAGACAGCTCGGTGAGTGAATGTCCGGCACAGCGGTAATTTCGGTAAAAACCCCAACTGCCGTCTCCTTAGAATTTGTGAAGGTGTTACCTTCCGCCGTCACTTCCAGAGACTGGGACGCAAAGGCAACATTTGACATGACAACCACAATCGGCGCAACTTTCTCCAGCTGCATCTCAAGCTCCTGAGCGTCAGCTACGTCGCGAAATGAAATGAAGTTGC
>NW_906077.1:0-983 GCF_000209065.1 Trypanosoma cruzi | reverse complement strand
TGCACCAGCCCCATGCGGCAGCACCGCACACAAATGCCAAAATGTCCAACGCTATCGAACACAAAAGTGACAGAATAAATTAGGGAGGGAAAGGGGTTGTTTGGCTTCTGGTGAAAAACATTGGGTGATTTTCATATGGTATGCTAATTGTGTGTGCATACGAGGCATAATTGGAGAATTGCACTTTAGTTGGAGGATGATTGTGGCTGGAAGTATTGCAGTATTACTACATTGTCCATTTTCTTCTATCGTGTTCGAAGGCCCATCACTAACGGAAGCATCTTAGCGGGATGGACGACGAATAATTTCTATTGAGGAAACAGTGCACTCCGTGTGACCGCATGGAGTGAGGCTCCGTGTCATGGCTGGATGGGAATCCGTTTCCGCGTGTGGCTCCTTGGGTGGTTGCTCGCTCCGTGTGCGTTGTGTGCCGGCAGCGGGCTGTGGCCGTATCCCGTTGGCCGTGGGATTGAACTGGAGGCGGTGGCGGTGTGTCGCTTCTCGTTCTTGTCCATTGGTGGTTGACTGCTGGCGGTGTGTGCGTTTGTTGTGTGGAGGGCCGAATCCTCTCGCCCGCGGACTGACGGCACCGCGATTGCGTGTGTGTGTGTGTGAGGGCTGGTGTGGAGTTGCTGGCCAGGGTGAGGGCCTTGGCGGTGCTTTTTCCGCCTGGTGTTTGTTTCTTTTGTGTGTTTGTGCTGCTTTTTGCTTTTTCTCCTCTCACCATTTTCTCCTGTGTTCCTGCGTGGAGTGGCCGCATGCTCACGGGCCATGTTGATTGTGAGTGCCTCTTGACGGCATCCATTCATCTCCCTCCGCCTGTCTGTCTGTCATTCCCTGTTGGGTGGGGCGTGTTGCACCGCGTGAGGGCTGGCCCGCACACACCGACGGCCCGCCGTGACTTGCCGTGTTGCTGCTCTTTTCTGTTGGCGATGGTCCTCCGTGCCGTCCCTTCCGGATTGTCTCGTGCCCCGCTCTCTGCG
>NW_906076.1:0-983 GCF_000209065.1 Trypanosoma cruzi | reverse complement strand
GGCATCCACATATCGTTTTGGTGGTCCTCGTGCGTATGGTGTGCACCGAATACTGTGCCGTCACACTGTGTGGGTGACTCTCTTGTTGTGGCTGCGAGTCATGACTGTGCCTATTGTATTTCTTTTTCTTATTTTCCACGTTGGGTGGTTATTGTTTAGATCTAACTCAATCCAAACAGAAAGACAAGGAGAAACGATGTCTGGAAGGCCGGAGAGTGTACAAGGCGGCAATGTGGAGATTCGAGTGCCCACTGTGCCGCAAGGGGATTGTCGGAAGAGAACGAGGCCGGAGTCCTATACTGACACCTATCACCCCGCTGCGACTTGCGGAGGAGTGGGGAAAAGGCAGCAAACGAAGTGGACCCTTGACAGTCGGGTGGAGGATGTGCTGTTGGGGGGAAAGGATCGCATCACCAGCATGGGGCTGAACGAATTCCTTTGTAATTTTCTTGGCGGCAGGGGCGTTGTGGACGCCAATGAGGACGTCTCTATGGAGATGTTTCTTACGAACCCCATGCTTTTTTCCAACGGCGAAACGTTATCGTGCACATTAGCGGAATTCCCGTTATGCCGAGCGATGAAAATGCTACTGGAGGCTGCATATACACTGAAAGGAGAAGGCGTGTTCTTGCTTGCACAGTGGAGGAATTTTGAAGGAAAGGATACGGTCACTCCCATTGCAAAGGGAGCACTCGACGCAGCCCTTCTTTTGTGGAGAGAAGAAGCAGAAAGAGAGGCAGAGAAAAGGGCAAGACGGAAGGCAAAGGAAAGGACAAGGCAAAAGCAACAAATAAAAATTACCCTTTCCACCAATATCGAAGATGTGCTGTTGAGGGGAAGAGTTCGCGCCAAGAACATGAAGCTGAATGATTTTCTTACGGTGGAGTTGGGCGGAAGGGGCGTCGTGGACGCAAATCGGAATGTCTTGCTGGAAGAGTTTGTTAGGGACCCTGAGAAGTACATTGGCGATGAGGGATTATTGA
>NW_906075.1:0-983 GCF_000209065.1 Trypanosoma cruzi | reverse complement strand
AACAAAAATTTAGACCACAACATGTGATGCAGCAGCCGCTCGAAAACGATCAGCCGAGTGCAGCACCCGTGTGGGCAAGAGCTCGCGAAATTCCTCCAAGCAGCGGATAATTCAGGGTTGTTTGGTGTCCAGTGTGTGAACACGCAAACAGATATTGACAGAGAGTGCCTCTGACCCCCATCATTCATAATTGGAAACAAAAATTTAGACCACAACATGTGATGCAGCAGCCGCTCGAAAACGATCAGCCGAGTGCAGCACCCGTGTGGGCAAGAGCTCGCGAAATTCCTCCAAGCAGCGGATAATTCAGGGTTGTTTGGTGTCCAGTGTGTGAACACGCAAACAGATATTGACAGAGAGTACCTCTGACCCCCACCATTCATAATTGGAAACAAAAATTTAGACCAAGACGTGTGATGCAGCAGCCGCTCGAAAACGATCAGCCGAGTGCAGCACCCGTGTGGGCAAGAGCTCGCGAAATTCCTCCAAGCAGCGGATAATTCAGGGTTGTTTGGTGTCCAGTGTGTGAACACGCAAACAGATATTGACAGAGAGTACCTCTGACCCCCATCATTCATAATTGGAAACAAAAATTTAGACCACAACGTGTGATGCAGCAGCCGCTCGAAAACGATCAGCCGAGTGCAGCACCCGTGTGGGCAAGAGCTCGCGAAATTCCTCCAAGCAGCGGATAATTCAGGGTTGTTTGGTGTCCAGTGTGTGAACACGCAAACAGATATTGACAGAGAGTACCTCTGACCCCCACCATTCATAATTGGAAACAAAAATTTAGACCACAACATGTGATGCAGCAGCCGCTCGAAAACGATCAGCCGAGTGCAGCACCCGTGTGGGCAAGAGCTCGCGAAATTCCTCCAAGCAGCGGATAATTCAGGGTTGTTTGGTGTCCAGTGTGTGAACACGCAAACAGATAGTGACAGAGAGTACCTCTGACCCCCATCATTCATAATTGGAAACAAAAA
>NW_906074.1:0-983 GCF_000209065.1 Trypanosoma cruzi | reverse complement strand
GACTGTGTGGGAGGGATGCTTGTCACTTTTTACACTTCTGATGTTGTGTAGAAAGAGCAACACGAGAAGGAGCGAAGAATTATGCGGAATGACTTATTACTTTATATGCAGGTATGTATGTATCGATGTATTTCTGTGGATTATTTTATTTTTCTTCCCTCTCTTTTTTTCTTTTGCGTTGCTCCACGTGTCTCAGTGTTTGCTTTACTACGGCCACACACGGGTAGCCTGAGCCGCGGATGGCTTTTTTCTTTTTGATGTCATTTCCTGTTAGACGTTGACGCGGTCACGTTCGGCAAGCATCCACTCTCCGCAGCATGCTGCCTGATATTTTGGGGTCATCTCAGATGTGACGCAGCCACCACCGCCGTGGCACGCATGGGAAGTAAGATGGAACGCGGGGCAGCGAAAGATATTGTGCTGCACATGTGTCTGTCGCATTTGTTCTGTCGTGGTGGCTTCAATGTGGAAGGAGAGGGATCAACATTGCACGATTCCGAGGCTTGGAGGGGTTATTACCCCTTTTTTTTAAAAATATTTTTGTTATGATCTCTGGTTCCCACCCGTGCTTGCCCCGATTTCTTTTCTGAGTGGAGCTGTGCCATGGCCGTCCTTTTTGTTGTTTGCGGGAGGAAGAACACATTGCGAGCGACGAAGCCACACGTCATGCATGCGGCGTTCAGGGAGGTACGTATTTGGGGTGGGGTGCACATATGTGGATGTCGTGTGAGACGAAGCGGGGGCTGACTGATCAACCGTCACTCCTTTTCTGGAGAGTGTGCTCTTATTTTTTTTTGTCGCCCTTTTGTGCCAGGGCACGGCGGGATTGGAGGCCACTGCCCCACGAAAGGTCTTGCGCACATACACACTCTCATGCCACTGTCGCCCCCCGGAGTGGGGTGCAAATCCAATTTTTACTTTTTTTTGCATTGGCGCAAGTATTTTTGTTTATTATTGGCTGACGCCACACTGTCCGGCGTGTC
>NW_906073.1:0-983 GCF_000209065.1 Trypanosoma cruzi | reverse complement strand
TTCCTCCAGCAGCGGATAATTCAGGGTTGTTTGGTGTCCAGTGCACGAACACGCAAACAGATAGTGACAGAGAGTGCCTCTGACTCCCACCATTCATAATTGGAAACAAAAATTTGGGCCACAACGTGTGATGCAGCAGCCGCTCGAAAACGATCAGCCGAGTGCAGCACCCTCGTGGGCAAGAGCTCGCGAAATTCCTCCAAGCAGCGGATAGTTCAGGGTTGTTTGGTGTCCAGTGCACGAACACGCAAACAGATAGTGACAGAGTGTGTCTCTGACTCCCACCATTCATAATTGGAAACAAAAATTTGGGCCACAACGTGTGATGCAGCAGCCGCTCGAAAACGATCAGCCGAGTGCAGCACCCGTGTGGGCAAGAGCTCGCGAAATTCCTCCAAGCAGCGGATAATTCAGGGTTGTTTGGTGTCCAGTGCATGAACACGCAAACAGATAGTGACAGAGAGTGTCTCTGACTCCCACCATTCATAATTGGAAACAAAAATTTGGGCCACAACGTGTGATGCAGCAGCCGCTCGAAAACGATCAGCCGAGTGCAGCACCCGTGTGGGCAAGAGCTCGCGAAATTCCTCCAAGCAGCGGATAATTCAGGGTTGTTTGGTGTCCAGTGCACGAACACGCAAACAGATAGTGACAGAGTGTGTCTCTGACTCCCACCATTCACAATCGGAAACAAAAATTTAGACCACAACGTGTGATGCAGCAGCCCCTCGAAAACGATCAGCCGAGTGCAGCACCCTCGTGGGCAAGAGCTCGCGAAATTCCTCCAAGCAGCGGATAGTTCAGGGTTGTTTGGTGTCCAGTGCACGAACACGCAAACAGATAGTGACAGAGTGTGTCTCTGACTCCACCATTCATAATTGGAAACAAAATTTGGGCCACAACGTGTGATGCAGCAGCCGCCTCGAAACGATCAGCCGAGTGCAGCACCCGTGTGGGCAAGAGCTCGCGAATTTCCTCCAGCA
>NW_906072.1:0-983 GCF_000209065.1 Trypanosoma cruzi | reverse complement strand
GCAGCGGATAGTTCAGGGTTGTTTGGCGTCCAGTGTGTGAACACGCAAACAGACATTGACAGAGAGTGTCTCTGACCACCACCATTCATAATTCGAAACAAAAATTTAGACCACAACGTGCGGTGCAGCGGCCGCTCGAAAACGATCCGGCGAGTGCAGCACCCCTGTGGGCAAGATCTCGCGACATTCCTCCAAGCAGCGGATAGTTCAGGGTTGTTTGGCGTCCAGTGTGTGAACACGCAAACAGACATTGACAGAGAGTGTCTCTGACCACCACCATTCATAATTCGAAACAAAAACTTAGACCACAACGTGCGTTGCAGCGGCCGCTCGAAAACGATCCGCCGAGTGCAGCACCCTTGTGGGCAAGATCTCGCGACATTCCTCCAAGCAGCGGATAGTTCAGGGTTGTTTGGCGTCCAGTGTGTGAACACGCAAACAGACATTGAAAGAGAGTGCCTCTGACCACCACCATTCATAATTCGAAACAAAAATTTAGACCACAACGTGCGGTGCAGCGGCCGCTCGAAAACGATCCGCCGAGTGCAGCACCCCTGTGGGCAAGATCTCGCGACATTCCTCCAAGCAGCGGATAGTTCAGGGTTGTTTGGCGTCCAGTGTGTGAACACGCAAACAGACATTGAAAGAGAGTGCCTCTGACCACCACCATTCATAATTCGAAACAAAAATTTAGACCACAACGTGCGGTGCAGCGGCCGCTCGAAAACGATCCGCCGAGTGCAGCACCCCTGTGGGCAAGATCTCGCGAAATTCCTCCAAGCAGCGGATAGTTCAGGGTTGTTTGGCGTCCAGTGTGTGAACACGCAAACAGACATTGAAAGAGAGTGTCTCTGACCACCACCATTCATAATTCGAAACAAAAATTTAGACCACAACGTGCGGTGCAGCGGCCGCTCGAAAACGATCCGCCGAGTGCAGCACCCCTGTGGGCAAGATCTCGCGACATTCCTCCAGCAGCGGAT
>NW_906071.1:0-983 GCF_000209065.1 Trypanosoma cruzi | reverse complement strand
TCTGTAGGAAGGGATTTGATAGACAGGAGTAACGGTCGACGGGGCGAGTGCGACACACCACGAGAGCCCTGTTGATACCTGATTGGGTTGGTGGATGTGGTCTGCGGTGGGTACGTGTCCGCGCAGCCGGCACCGTGTGTTGCGCATGGCCGCTGCGGCTGTGCGTGCGGCGCTGCTTGTTGTGTTGGCTCTGGTTGCGGCGGCGGCGTGGATGCCCGCAGTGCATGCGGTGGTGTTGCGACTGCGGGGCGGCACGGTGGAGAGAGCCATCACGGTGGGCCGCGCCGCGGACACGGTGCTGATGGACGGCGTGTCCATCACGAACGGCGTGGCTGTGGTGTTCGACGTTGCGGCGATGCTTCCCGGCGCGCTGCGCATCGAATTGAGGAACTGCGTGTGCGACGGCGGTGCGCAGATCTACGTGCGGGGCTACAGCGGCGAGCCGGCGAGTGACCGGAGCCTGGAGGTGAGCGTGAGCGGGCTGTCCGGGAGCTACTGCTCGCTTGTGTTTGTGGACAACCTGCCGGAACACACAAACGTGACGGTCCGTGACTCGACGATTGTGACGGCGGGGCCGATGCACTACTCCCAGCTGAGCGGGCTGACGGACGCGGTGGCGTCGCCGCTTGTGCTGCACGCGACGTCGCTGTTGCAGACGCAGCTGCGTGTGAGCAACACTGTGCTGAGGTCGTTGCACGCGGGCGGGTCGGCGGTATACGTTGGCGGCGGCGTGGAACTGCTGTCGAGCGCGGTGGTGCTTGACGGCGTGTTGCTGGAGGCGTCGGGCGGTCCGACCGCGTCCGCGTTGCATGTGGCGTCCTCGTCGCGTCTCAGTCTGCGGAGCCACTCGGTGTTCTCCGTGACGAACGTGTCGGTTGTGAGCAGCGGCGGTGGCTTTGTGCTTGGCGAGCGCCTTGCGGTGTTTGATTCAGTGCTGCGCTTTGTGGGCGTTGAGGGGTCTGTTGCGTCGTCGCTGGTGCGCT
>NW_906070.1:0-983 GCF_000209065.1 Trypanosoma cruzi | reverse complement strand
GTGGCTCGCTTGCTTCGGCATGTTTGGTACCGGCTCGGTGATGCAGATGAACGCTGTTCAGATCTATCGCAGCATGAACAACGGCAAGCTTGACACCCGAACTCTGACGCTGTACGTCGCCATCATTTCTGTGGGCAGTGCTGTTGGACGCATGGCCGTGGGGTATCTCGATATGAAGTTGTTTGCGTTGCAGCGTGAGGGAAAGACGAAGACACTGACGACCATTGCACTTCCCATTGGCTCACTGTTGTTGATGGCGGCTTGTCTCTTCTTTGCCGTGCTACCGGGGAGTGCGCTGCTGCCGCCGTTTCTGCTTGGAGCCATGGGCAACGGAGTTGGCTGGGGCATGAGCGTGATTGCTTTACGGATGATGTACTCTGAGGATGTTGGCAAGCATTATAATTTTTGTTTCACGTCCGGTGCCGTTGCTTCTCTTGGACTGAACCGCTTCATGTTCGGGGAGATGTACGATGCGGAGGCGCGCAGGCGCGGTGAGTTCCCCTCATGCAACCACCCCAGGTGTGTGCGAAGCCAGATGTTTATTTTGCTGGCTGTGAACGTGGTCGCCACACTCGCCGCCGCGTTTGTACACTGGCGGTTTTCGCGCTTCACTCGGGCAAGGCTTGGATGTGCGGGAAACACCGGACTCTTTCCAAGACGGGAATGATATGATCGGAATGGGGTCTGGTGACCAGGCTACTGAGGAGGATCATCTGCATTCATAGTGGCGATTGTGGCCGCTGTCCGTGAACGGTGCCACCAGCCCTCCACTCATTGTATTTAATTATATATATAAGCCTGTTGAAAGTGCCTATTGGTACCTGTGTGTGTGCGTGCGCTGGTGTGTATGGGCTTCTGTGGTCAGGGATTTTTGCTCCTTACCACCGCTGCCACTGCCATCAGTGTGACGTCCGCGCCGTACCGCCGGTGAAGACGCTCTACCATTGACATGGCTTAAGAGAATAAAACTCATGTGAATGAAA
>NW_906069.1:0-983 GCF_000209065.1 Trypanosoma cruzi | reverse complement strand
GGTGGCCGCGGGATTTTCCGAGGGAGAAAGGGGTGCGACACGACCTTACGAAAACGTTGATGGGGGCGGCATTTGCTGCGGGGATTGTTCAGGAGATGTAGCGGACGCTTCTGCCGCCAGGGGCTATGCCACTCGGGCACGTGACGCGCTGCGGTTCCCAAACGTGTGGCGAGACACGTTGCGTGCGCTGCCGGAGGGAATGGCCGCTGCTCTGCATGACTATTTGGGCACTACGGGGCGCACCGCATGCTTTGATGGTATTCTGCGGGAATGTGGACGCCTCGCCGACCACGGACCCCGTGAGACACTGAAGTTGTACGTCGTTACCTGCCGTGGTGCGACCCCGCATGAAGGTCTCTGTGCCGATCCCGCGAGCAGCATGGCGGCACTGCAGTCCTTCGGTCTTGACGCTGTGACGCCGCAACCGGCAGTAGAGCTGGGGACAGACGAATACGCAGTCCTGCGAGACGGCATGGCGCGTCGTCTTAACTGTGAGGGTGCGGTGTTGTACGGCTGCAACGAGGCGGGGGCTGTTGTGCGGATGTGGAAGCGGCGTTCCCACGCATACGCAATGGAGCGTGCGGCGCAGGAGGCCATCGTCACGCACCGTTTGTGCGGTGTGGCGCTCCGCTCGAGGCTCGCAGGCAAGCTCGCCGGGCTGCCAGAGGAGGTGCGCCGGTGCCTCGGCGACTGGGAAGCGGGACGCCTCGACTATCTTGTGCGGTTTGCAGCGTGGCTGCATTTGACACGGCGGCAAACGGCGCGAACGGACCTTGGCGGGCTGCAGGACCTGCGCCGCCGATGGATCACGCTGCGAGACCATTTCACGCAGTGTGTCGCCGCCCATGCGCACGTGCGGTCCCAAGTGATGCACTACGAGCCGTCCGGTGACGACGCTGTCGTCTGCGTTGGTCCGCAGGGCTGCGGCAAGTCCACATTCTGCCGCACCCTGTACGCTCTGCTGCGCCAGGCAGGGCTTTCGC
>NW_906068.1:0-983 GCF_000209065.1 Trypanosoma cruzi | reverse complement strand
GCGCAGTTCAAGATGAGCAGCAGCGCCGGGGAGAACGGAGTCATCACACTACACGACACGGAGCAGGAGGTGCGGAAGAAGGTGCGCAAGGCCTTCTCTGGTGGGGGTGGCACGTTGGAGGACATGCGTGCGGAGGGTGTCAACCTGCACGCAGACGTGGCGTACCGACTCATTCGGTTCTTCTGCCCCGACGACAATCTCCTCGCGGAGGTGACGTCGAAGTACAGCAGGGGTGAGATGAACAGCGCCGAGGTAAAGGACCTCGCCGCGGATGTCGTTGTGCGGCACTTCTTGTCGGGGTGGCAGGCGCGGCGGGCTGGCGTCACAGATGCCGACGTGGAACACTTCTCCGGCATCCGCAGCATTCTTCTGTGAATGCCGGCAGGAGGGAGGAAGGGATGATGGGGACGAGAGGGCGCACATGCAGCGGGAGTGGTGTGGCTGACTGTGGTGTCCGTGAAGATGATGCCTGTGGGTGGGGGCGTGTTGTTTGTTGTGGTGCCCACCGCGTATATTTGTTTACTGTGGCTTCTGCTGGACTGCACGTGAACGCCTGGTGTTCCCCTTGCAGTTGTACAACAAGTATTTTAGACCAACAGTAGATAGGGAGCTATTAGGCTGCAATGGGGCGGGGGCCGCACCACGATGGCACGCGCCACGGGAGAGAAGGGTGGCCGCGGGATTTTCCGAGGGAGGAGGGGTGCGACACGACCTTACGAAAACGTTGATGGGTGCGGCATTTGCTGCGGGGATTGTTCAGGAGATGTAGCGGACGCTTCTGCCGCTAGGGGCTATGCCACTCGGGCACGTGACGCGCTACAGGAGAAGTGCATTCGATTGGCGTTTTGCAGGGCGTTCCCACACAACAACCGAGTGCGCGTGCACACCACGTTTCTCACCCTCGCTGGAGTTGATTTCATTCTGGTGGAACGCACCATCACTGGCTGCGACGACGCGGTGTACCGTGCGAACCGCGACGTGTG
>NW_906067.1:0-983 GCF_000209065.1 Trypanosoma cruzi | reverse complement strand
GCGACGGCGTCGGTGGAGTGGCGCTGCGGTGGGAGAAGGAAGGCACTGACCGCCGCTGACGGCGACCGTCTTTGCTGCCGGCGATCTGACGAGATGACCTCACCGTTGTCACACCCAACCGGGATCGATGCGGGCCGCACCGCCTCTCTCTTCCCTCCCTCCATCCCCCAGTCTCCTGCAGACACACGAACTGCGCGGCGGCGGCGTGATTACAAACCGGACGTCTGAAGGTCAACCGACCGCAGAGTCGATGTGGACCCTTGTCCCCCGTGGCTGAGTGCCGCCACCGTGCTTCTTTGTTCCTCCCTTTTGCCCTTGTGCATGCCGTGCGCGCATGATGCCGCTCTTTGTTCTGCAATGCCGACCCACGTGAGCGAGAAACGACGCCTTGACTACTGGCAACTGACGCACTCACCACCCCACTTCCGCGCCACCACCACCACGTTCACGGACGCGCTCGATGGCTGGCGGTTGCAACAATGCCACGTGTATCTGCCTCGGCTTTTGCGTGTTGTCCACGGCATCGGGGTCGTCATGTGTTGGAGGCATTTGGTGAGGAGGGCGGTGGGAGGCCGATGGCATCACTGGGCTGACTGCGTCTGCGCGTCTTTTTGTCGCTGGCTGTGATGTGGAATATATGTGGCCGGATGCCGCTGCGTGCTACTGTGTCTGGCTACTGTTGCTGCTGCCTCTTCCTTGTTTTACCGTGCAGATAGAGATACTGTGGCTTGACCACCACAACTAGCGTTTCAAGGTTTTAGTAATTACTCGCAGCAGTAGTAGTAGTATTATTAGTAGAAGTAGCAGTGGGATAACGACCTGGCGGAATCGGGTCACTGTATTTGGCATCTGTAGGAAGGGATTTGCGGAGCAGGAGGCACGGTCGACGAGACGAGTGCGACACACCACGACAGCCCTGTTGATACCTGGTTGGGGTGGTGGATGTGGTCTGCGGTGGGTGCGTGTCCGCGCAGCCGGCACCG
>NW_906066.1:0-983 GCF_000209065.1 Trypanosoma cruzi | reverse complement strand
CAATCTGGGTAGAAGTTCTCGTCAAAGTATCCCACCGTACTGATCGCCAGGCGTGTCAACATAACAGACACAAAACAACTGCTTTTTTAATACGCGCAGAAGTGCCCGTAATGCTTCTAAAACGCCTTTTCACGCTCCTTCGCAGAGGCATAACGGATGCGGTCAGGCAGCAGCGCAGACGTCGACAATCGGCTATCGTTCACCGTGGAGCGCAGCACCCTCAAGCCCCGTCGCAAAACAGGACTGTACTCGCTCGGCTCATTCGCCACCTCCGCCGACAACTCATCCATGCGAGCGGCATCATGCCTCGTCATTTCATGCACATCGCGTAGAAGGTTGGGAAGAAGATCGGGTGAAAACATTACGTCGCCGCTTGTTTAAAAAACAAAAGGCACTTCCTCGCGCGGCAGCGAGAGTGCAAGTCGTGACCCGATGTTCACCGCAGCGCTGTACCCGATGTTTTCCGGGTGACGACTCGCAACCAGGCGTCCGGACCACCCATAGACCCTCTCGGGTTCCTGCAGGCACAACGACAGCATCGCCTCCCGTCCGTTCTGCACCAAAACCAACAGCCGGATGGGCGCACTGATGTTGCACATCATCCTCCGAAAGTCCATCAGATCGAGCATCAGCGGGACCACCATCAACGGGATAACGTCCGTCCCGTTATTATTTCCCCCCAGCCGCCGTGTCGTTGGATCCACCACAAGCCTTTCCCCGACGCAGTGGATATAGTCCGCCCTGGTCGGATCAGCACCAAACCATACGTGGGATCGTCGCCAAGTAGGAACTCCACTCCAAAAAAAAACAAATCAAAATGCACAACAAATTTAATGTGAGAAGAGAGATAAAGCATCCTTTCCGAAAAGGGCTCGTGGCCTCGGTTTTTTAAACGCGTGTAACTCCGCGCATACCCCGTTGGAGGCAAAGCCAAGGGAGCATCTCCTGAAAGAAAGCAAAAAAAAGTAAAAAAGAAAAAGAAG
>NW_906065.1:0-983 GCF_000209065.1 Trypanosoma cruzi | reverse complement strand
CTGGCTGACGCGGCTGCACGATGCCCGCCATGCGTGAGGGTGTTGCCTGCTCTTGTGGTCCTTTTTCTCACCCCTCTGTTTTTGCACTGCCGGATGCGGGCGTCGCATGGTGTGTCCTGGCGCATGACGGACGGTGCTACGATGGCCTCCTCTGGCAATGACAGTCGCTGTGCGTTGTCGGCACACATCCACACACTCTTCCCTGTTTCTCTGTGAGAGTGATGGCAGCAGGAGCGTGGTCTACGGCAGTGGCAGCTGCTGCTCTGGAGGAGGACGGGGTGCCGAAGGAGGAATAAGAGGACGAACCCGCTGGATGAGCTGCCACTGATCCCGTTCTTGCTGGAAGCGTTAAACCGCGAGTACAGTAAGACGGACACTCGGACGGTTGCTGCTCCGCATTTCTTCCAGCACTGCGGTGCCGCCGGCCACACGTCTTTTTGGTGCCACAAGCAGAAGGACAAGAAGCTGCAGTGCATGACGGCCAACCTGATCCGCATTTGGTTGCAGCGCATGGAGCACGTGCGCCAGTACGCGTTGGGCGTTGCGCTCGTGATTGTGGAGGATAGGCGGCACGACATTGTGGCGCTGTGTGTGTTGCGCGGCCGGGGCATGCCGGCGATTGTGGAGGACACGGAGCTGTTTGACTGAGAGGAGGTGGCGTACGTTGCGGCGCAGCGGGGGCGCATGACGGACTGCCTGTGGTGGAGGGGCGCGTGTTGAAGCGAGCGTGGCGCGCCTGTGAGGGCCTGAGGAGAGGGAATAACAGTAATGGTGACTTTGGGAGCGTGAGGAACGGGGCAAGAGCGGGGAGCGCTCCTCTTTTGTTTTGATTGTTGTTGAGCGGCGTCCATCTAATTGTTGTTGTTGTGGTGCGTGACTCTCGTCGCTGGATAGGACGGTGCGTGGTTGTGTGACTTGTCTATTCTTTTTTTTTCTTTCACTCTGCGTTGACGGGGAGTTGGTTTGTGCTGAAGGCTACACGC
>NW_906064.1:0-982 GCF_000209065.1 Trypanosoma cruzi | reverse complement strand
ATCTGTTTGCGTGTTCACACACTGGACACCAAACAACCCTGAACTATCCGCTGCTTGGAGGAAATTTCGCGAGCTCTTGCCCACACGGGTGCTGCACTCGGCTGATCGTTTTCGAGCGGCTGCTGCATCACACGTTGTGGTCCAAATTTTTGTTTCCGATTGTGAATGGTGGGAGTCAGAGGCACTCTCTGTCAATATCTGTTTGCGTGTTCACACACTGGACACCAAACAACCCTGAATTATCCGCTGCTTGGAGGAATTTCGCGAGCTCTTGCCCACACGGGTGCTGCACTCGGCTGATCGTTTTCGAGCGGCTGCTGCATCACACGTTGTGGTCCAAGTTTTTGTTTCCAATTGTGAATGGTGGGAGTCAGAGGCACTCTCTGTCAATATCTGTTTGCGTGTTCACACACTGGACACCAAACAACCCTGAATTATCCGCTGCTTGGAGGAATTTCGCGAGCTCTTGCCCACACGGGTGCTGCACTCGGCTGATCGTTTTCGAGCGGCTGCTGCATCACACGTTGTGGTCCAAATTTTCGTTTCCGATTGTGAATGGTGGGAGTCAGAGGCACTCTCTGTCAATATCTGTTTGCGTGTTCACACACTGGACACCAAACAACCCTGAATTATCCGCTGCTTGGAGGAATTTCGCGAGCTCTTGCCCACACGGGTGCTGCACTCGGCTGATCGTTTTCGAGCGGCTGCTGCATCACACGTTGTGGTCCAAGTTTTTGTTTCCGATTGTGAATGGTGGGAGTCAGAGACACTCTCTGTCAATATCTGTTTGCGTGTTCACACACTGGACACCAAACAACCCTGAACTATCCGCTGCTTGGAGGAATTTCGCGAGCTCTTGCCCACACGGGTGCTGCACTCGGCTGATCGTTTTCGAGCGGCTGCTGCATCACACGTTGTGGTTTAAATTTTTGTTTCCGATTGTGAATGGTGGGGAGTCAGAGGCAGTCTCTGTCAATATCTG
>NW_906063.1:0-982 GCF_000209065.1 Trypanosoma cruzi | reverse complement strand
CAGCGGATAGTTCAGGGTTGTTTGGTGTCCAGTGTGAGAACACGCAAACAGATAGTGACAGAGAGTGTCTCTGACTCCCACCATTCACAATCGGAAACAAAAATTTGGACCACAACGTGTGATGCAGCCACCGCTCGAAAACGATCAGCCGAGTGCAGCACCCGTGTGGGCAAGAGCTCGCGAAATTCCTCCAAGCAGCGGATAGTTCAGGGTTGTTTGGTGTCCAGTGTGTGAACACGCAAACAGATATTGACAGAGAGTGTCTCTGACTCCCACCATTCATAATTGGAAACAAAAATTTGGGCCACAACGTGTGATGCAGCAGCCGCTCGAAAACGATCAGCCGAGTGCAGCACCCGTGTGGGCAAGAGCTCGCGAAATTCCTCCAAGCAGCGGATAATTCAGGGTTGTTTGGTGTCCAGTGTGTGAACACGCAAACAGATAGTGACAGAGAGTGTCTCTGACTCCCACCATTCATAATTGGAAACAAAAATTTGGACCACAACGTGTGATGCAGCCACCGCTCGAAAACGATCAGCCGAGTGCAGCACCCGTGTGGGCAAGAGCTCGCGAAATTCCTCCAAGCAGCGGATAATTCAGGGTTGTTTGGTGTCCAGTGTGTGAACACGCAAACAGATGTTGACAGAGAGTGTCTCTGACTCTCACCATTCATAATCGGAAACAAAAATTTGGACCACAACGTGTGATGCAGCAGCCGCTCGAAAACGATCAGCCGAGTGCAGCACCCGTGTGGGCAAGAGCTCGCGAAATTCCTCCAAGCAGCGGATAATTCAGGGTTGTTTGGTGTCCAGTGTGTGAACACGCAAACAGATAGTGACAGAGAGTGTCTCTGACTCCCACCATTCATAATTGGAAACAAAAATTTGGACCACAACGTGTGATGCAGCCACTGCTCGAAAACGATCAGCCGAGTGCAGCACCCGTGTGGGCAAGAGCTCGCGAAATCCTCCAAGCAGCGGAT
>NW_906062.1:0-982 GCF_000209065.1 Trypanosoma cruzi | reverse complement strand
TCACGTCTCTTGGCAAAAGAAGAGCAAAAGTTCCGTATTGCGTTTCACACGACACACGCAACGTCTCTCACTGAGGACCCAAACGAATTGCATGAAATTATATGCCACGTCATTCTTCATTATTTCCAGAGCAGGGAATTTACAGACGGGCGATTGCAGAGGTCGACATTGTGCGCCTTCAACAAATGTTTTTGGATTTACTGACGGACAAAATCAAATCCACTGAGACGTTTAAGAGGGGAGGCGGAGGTGGAGGAGAAAACCAGATTACTGTGGTGATTCTGGATGGAATGGATTCTGTCCTTCCCACTGTGTGTCCCTGTAACGCACTGCGACTCTCTGAGGATACGGGGAAGGACATATGGGGAACACCAGCGCCACCGGCCCAGCAATCAGCAAGGTATGGATATATTCCAGTTTGCCTTTCGCGTAATTTACGTCTTGTCTTGGGCTGTGCAACAAATTCAGATATGCATCATCAGCTAGGATCACGTGGGCCGGACAGCGCCGAGCTTCTCTCACTGGGCCCCATAACACCGAATGATTTTGATGAAATGCTCCATCCAGACATGCTGTCAAAGATTGGTGCAACACTGTCTGACGATGATTTTATAGTCATTCGCAAGAAGGAAGAAGCCCTTTGCCCAGAATACATTATGTTAGTTTTGGACACACTTCGTAGCTTGAATGAGGTGCCTGGAATCGAGACGCATTCCGTTGTGACGTCTCTGCCGGGCACTGTGAAGGGGATGGTTCAACTGAAATACAACAACTTGCAACAGACATTTGGAACCGCACTCGTTCGAAAGTGCACACGACTACTTTTGTCTTCTAGATGGGGTATTTATGAGCCGCAGTTGCGCCTGATGTTGCAGCTCCCTCAACGGCGATTTAATCAACTGGTCCGTATGATGCGTCCCCTGTTGGGGTATGGAACATTGTTCTCTCTTGGTATTAAGGAAGGAAACGCCTTGCTTTCCCG
>NW_906061.1:0-982 GCF_000209065.1 Trypanosoma cruzi | reverse complement strand
AAAAAAAAATTTAGACCACAACGTGCGGTGCAGCAGCCGCTCGAAAACGATCCGCCGAGTGCAGCACCCATGTGGGCAAGATCTCGCGAAACTCCTCCAAGCAGCGGATAGTTCCGGGTTGTTGGCGTCCAGTGTGTGAACACGCAAACAGACATTGAAAGAGAGTGCCTCTGACCACCACCATTCATAATTCGAAAAAAAAATTTAGACCACAACGTGCGGTGCAGCAGCCGCTCGAAAACGATCCGCCGAGTGCAGCACCCTTGTGGGCAAGATCTCGCGAAACTCCTCCAAGCAGCGGATAGTTCCGGGTTGTTTGGCGTCCAGTGTGTGAACACGCAAACAGACATTGAAAGAGAGTGTCTCTGACCACCACCATTCATAATTCGAAACAAAAATTTAGACCACAGCGTGTGGTGCAGCAGCCACTCGAAAACGATCCGCCGAGTGCAGCACCCTTGTGGGCAAGATCTCGCGAAATTCCTCCAAGCAGCGGATAGTTCCGAGTTGTTTGGCGTCCAGTGTGTGAACACGCAAACAGACATTGAAAGAGAGTGCCTCTGACCACCACCATTCATAATTCGAAACAGAAATTTAGACCACAACGTGCGGTGCAGCGGCCGCTCGAAAACGATCCGCCGACTGCAGCACCCTTGTGGGCAAGATCTCGCGAAACTCCTCCAAGCAGCGGATAGTTCAGGGTTGTTTGGCGTCCAGTGTGTGAACACGCAAACAGACATTGAAAGAGAGTGCCTCTGACCACCACCATTCATAATTCGAAACAAAAATTTAGACCACAACGTGCGGTGCAGCAGCCGCTCGAAAACGATCCGCCGAGTGCAGCACCCTTGTGGGCAAGATCTCGCGAAATTCCTCCAAGCAGCGGATAGTTCCGGGTTGTTTGGCGTCCAGTGTGTGAACACGCAAACAGACATGAAAGAGAGTGCCTCTGACCACCACCATTCATAATCGAAAAAAAAAT
>NW_906060.1:0-982 GCF_000209065.1 Trypanosoma cruzi | reverse complement strand
CTATGTTTTGTTTCAATTATGAATGTGGTGGTCAGAGACACTCTCTTTCAATGTCTGTTTGCGTGTTCACACACTGAACGCCAAACAACCCGGAACTATCCGCTGCTTGGAGGAATTTCGCGAGATCTTGCCCACAACGGTGCTGCACTCGGATAATCGTTTTCGAGCGGCTGCTGCACCACACGCTGTGGTCTATGTTTTTGTTTCGAATTATGAATGGTGGTGGTCAGAGACACTCTCTTTCAATGTCTGTTTGCGTGTTCACACACTGGACGCCAAACAACCCGGAACTATCCGCTGCTTGGAGGAATTTCGCGAGATCTTGCCCACAACGGTGCTGCACTCGGATAATCGTTTTCGAGCGGCTGCTGCACCACACGCTGTGGTCTATGTTTTTGTTTCGAATTATGAATGGTGGTGGTCAGAGACACTCTCTTTCAATGTCTGTTTGCGTGTTCACACACTGAACGCCAAACAACCCGGAACTATCCGCTGCTTGGAGGAATTTCGCGAGATCTTGCCCACAACGGTGCTGCACTCGGATAATCGTTTTCGAGCGGCTGCTGCACCACACGCTGTGGTCTATGTTTTTGTTTCGAATTATGAATGGTGGTGGTCAGAGACACTCTCTTTCAATGTCTGTTTGCGTGTTCACACACTGAACGCCAAACAACCCGGAACTATCCGCTGCTTGGAGGAATTTCGCGAGATCTTGCCCACAACGGTGCTGCACTCGGATAATCGTTTTCGAGCGGCTGCTGCACCACACGCTGTGGTCTATGTTTTTGTTTCGAATTATGAATGGTGGTGGTCAGAGACACTCTCTTTCAATGTCTGTTTGCGTGTTCACACACTGAACGCCAAACAACCCGGAACTATCCGCTGCTTGGAGGAATTTCGCGAGATCTTGCCCACAACGGTGCTGCACTCGGATAATCGTTTTCGAGCGGCTGCTGCACCACACGCTGTGGTCTATGTTTTT
>NW_906059.1:0-982 GCF_000209065.1 Trypanosoma cruzi | reverse complement strand
TTCGCGAGCTCTTGCCCACAAAGGGTGCTGCACTCGGCTGATCGTTTTCGAGCGGCTGCTGCATCACACGTTGTGGTCCAAATTTTTGTTTCCAATTATGAATGGTGGGAGTCAGAGACACTCTCTGTCAATATCTGTTTGCGTGTTCACACACTGGACACCAAACAACCCTGAACTATCCGCTGCTTGGAGGAATTTCGCGAGCTCTTGCCCACACGGGTGCTGCAGTCGGCTGATCGTTTTCGAGCGGCTGCTGCATCACACGTTGTGGTCCAAATTTTTGTTTCCAATTATGAATGGTGGGAGTCAGAGGTACTCTCTGTCAATATCTGTTTGCGTGTTCACACACTGGACACCAAACAACCCTGAACTATCCGCTGCTTGGAGGAATTTCGCGAGCTCTTGCCCACACGGGTGCTGCACTCGGCTGATCGTTTTCGAGCGGCTGCTGCATCACACGTTGTGGTCCAAATTTTTGTTTCCAATTATGAATGGTGGGAGTCAGAGACACTCTCTGTCAATATCTGTTTGCGTGTTCACACACTGGACACCAAACAACCCTGAACTATCCGCTGCTTGGAGGAATTTCACGAGCTCTTGCCCACACGGGTGCTGCAGTCGGCTGATCGTTTTCGAGCGGCTGCTGCATCACACGTTGTGGTCCAAATTTTTGTTTCCAATTATGAATGATGGGAGTCAGAGGTACTCTCTGTCAATATCTGTTTGCGTGTTCACACACTGGACACCAAACAACCCTGAACTATCCGCTGCTTGGAGGAATTTCGCGAGCTCTTGCCCACAAGGGTGCTGCACTCGGCTGATCGTTTTCGAGCGGCTGCTGCATCACACGTTGTGGTCCAAATTTTTGTTTCCGATTGTGAATGATGGGAGTCAGAGACACTCTCTGTCAATATCTGTTTGCGTGTTCACACACTGGACACCAAACAACCCTGAATTATCCGCTGCTGGAGGAATTCGCGAG
>NW_906058.1:0-982 GCF_000209065.1 Trypanosoma cruzi | reverse complement strand
TCCGGTCACTCGCCGGCTCGCCGCTGTAGCCCCGCACGTAGAGCTGCGCACCGCCGTCGCACAAGCAGTTCCTCAGTTCGATGCGCAAAGGGCCGGGAAGCATCGCCGCAACGTCAAACACTACAGCCACGCCGTTCGTGATGGACACGTCGTCCATCAGCACCGTGTCCACGGCGCGGCCCACCGTGATGGCTCTGTCCACCGTACCGCCCCGCAGTCGCAACACCACCGCACGCGCCGCGGGCATCCACGCCGCCGCCGCAACCAGCACCAACGCCACAAGCAGCGCCACACGCACAGCCGCAATGGCCCTGCACCGCACACGGTGCCGGCTGCGCGGACACGCACCCACAGAAGACCACATCCACCGACCCAATCACGTACCAACAGGGCTGTCGAGTTGCGTCGCACTCGCCCCGTCGACCGTAACTCCTGCCTAATAAATCCCTTCCTACAGATGGCAAACCCAGATACACGATTCCGATAGGTCGTTATCCCACTACTGCTGCTAATCCTACAGCAATTAATCCCTAACACCTTGAAACGATAGTTGTGCTGGTCAAACAAAAGTATCTCTATCTGCTTGCTCAAAAAAGGAAAAGGAAGCAACAAAAGTAACCAAACACAGTGGCACGCAGAGGCATCCGGTCATACATAGTCCCCACCAATGCACAGCCACCGACACAAAAAAGCGCAGACGCCACAACGCCGGTTACACCATCGCCCTCCCACCGCCAACGCAACCCCACACAACCACCATGCAAAGTGGCAGGATCCAAGCAAAAAGACATACAACCACTGGCACCGCTCCTGCAACCAAAAGGCTCCACCACAGAGCAGTCCCAATGCCGTGAAAAACACACAGCAGCCGACACAGACATGTGGCAGCGTTACAACCGGCGGCCATCAAGCGCGCCAAAGGAAGAAATGGTGACACGGGAGAGGAGTGAAGGACTCACAGTTCGCCAGCAGTTAAGGCGTC
>NW_906057.1:0-982 GCF_000209065.1 Trypanosoma cruzi | reverse complement strand
GGAAGTTGCCGCTGCTCCGCGCAGAGACGAGGCGGCATCAGAGAGGTTTCTCATCCCATCAATATGGAGGAGGTGATTTCCGCCATTTTGGGTCTTGTGGATTTAACGGCGTTGAAGGACCAGTTGACAACACCGCTACGCTCCGAAGATTTTGTGATGATGTTTGATCACTGTTTTGTGTTGAAGGGTCAAGGCACCGTTTTCACCGGCACTGTGATTTGTGGCCAAGTCAGTGTCGGGGATAACATTTTGATCCCCGACTCGCACGTGGTAAAAAAGGTGAAGGGGCTGCAGGCATTTCGAAAGCCTCTCCAGCACGCAAGAAGAGGTGATCGTGTGGGTTTGTGCGTGGTTCAATTTGATGCAGAGGGGGTGGAACGGGGTATATTGTGTAGTGCACAACACCAACGAGGGAATGCAATCTCCAACGTACCTCTCCTGTTTGAGAGCACATCAGTGATTGTTGCTGAGGTGAATCGTGTGCGTTTTCATCAGCTTTTGTGTGATGCTCACACGAAATTTCACATCACCATTGGACACTCAACAGTGATGGGAACGATGAAGTATTTTAGCCGTCCCACAACCATTGCGCCTGAGGAGAAGGAAGCATCATTTGATATCTGGCAGGAAAGTATGTATGTTGAGGAACTGACAGAAGACGCCTTTCTCACCTTTGATAGCACGGAAGGACAGCCACAAAGTGGTCAACCGGTTGCCGTGAAACGCGGTCCCCTGACATATTATGCCATCATTCTCTTGGAACGGCCTATTATGGCCGCCGTTGGTACACCACTAATCGCCACACGACTCGATATGGAGCGGGACAACATGTGTCGCATTGCAATTTCGGGGTCTGTGCGCGCGCTTCTAAGCAGTGGAACCTCTGCTGACGCATCGATCATTTCCTGGCGCGAGCTGCCGATTGTGCGCTTTAAATCCAGGGTGCTTGTTGTGGAGCGCGTGGTAAACGAGAAGACTTGTA
>NW_906056.1:0-982 GCF_000209065.1 Trypanosoma cruzi | reverse complement strand
AATTTGCGTGTGTGCTATCTGCCTCTCTCTGCCGTTGCTTTCTTCAGACTCCCTTGTGGCGCACAGCTGCTCCGCAAGTATAGGCGCTGCCAAACACACAAGCACATGCACACACACATGCCGTGTTTAAAACGCTGAGAATGCACGCACGCACAGGATTGTGGCTGCGGAGGCCCTCGCGAGGGGGGAAAAGCCTGCATTTTGTTTTTTTTTGACATGTTGCTCGGTGTGTGCTGACGCGTGACGAATAACAACACGCCCCAATAAGCAGAAAAGAAGTAAAACAAAATGGCGCTGAGCGGCACACCGGTAAGCCAAAAATACGCAATCACCAATAAAAAAGCCGGCGATCACCCAGCAGGCACATCAAGCCTCCTAAAAACCAACCTGGAACAGACAAAAAAAAAGAGACAATCATAGAAAACAAAGATCCCAGCCCCCAAACAGGAAAAACATTAAAGAAAACGCGATTCTTTTTTTTGTCCTTACTGCCGGGGTTGGCCGCTGCAAGAAATAAAAAATGGTAGGGCGGTGGCCCCGGACGTTGGATACAACACGACGTGTCGAATTATCCAAGTTGCAGCGGCTGCCCCGGACGTTGGATACAACACGACGAATCGTAGTAACCACGCTGCGGCTGCGGCCCCGTACGAGAGATATATGACGACTTATCGTAGTAACCACGCTGCGGCTGCGGCCCCGTACGAGAGATATATGACGAACTTATCGTAGTAACCACGCTGCGGCGGCGCACCCTAAACATGTCGTTTTCGTTTTCCGGGGGACAACGCAAATGTGCTCGATTGTTCGAAGATCGAAATTAATACTTTACGTGAAAAGGGGTCGCGCGACCGCATTTTTATAGCTCAGTGGCAAACACGCTCACAATGTCATCCGGGGACGCGGGTTCGATTCCCGCAGAAGCCTAAGTTTTTTCCATTTTTTTTTGAATTCTTGTTTCATATTGCTTTTTAAACTTCTG
>NW_906055.1:0-982 GCF_000209065.1 Trypanosoma cruzi | reverse complement strand
GATTTTTAGAACTGTGCACGGATGCGGGACTCACCTGGTTTAACACCCCTGGTGAGATCACGTATGCCCGTGCACAAGAGAACGATCCTGTATCGATCTGACATGGTCAAAGCATTTGACTGTGTCGGATTGGTCAGCTTCCGTGTCGCCGCTTAGTGATCATTATATGCTGACATTTACGCTGCATCAGGCATTTAAGGATACCATACCTTCGGCACCCCCTTCGGCACCTAAGTTTTTCTATAGTTGGGGGAAGTGCAAGTGGGATTTATTCATCAAGGACTTCGACGCACAACTTCCGGCATACGACTATAAAAAGCAGTCCACCGGCATCAAGGCTTTCACGAGAGCGCTTATAACTTCGTATCGACGACACTGCCCCCGCGGCATGCACAAGGACGGTCCCAGGCTTTGGGACGACACTCTCATGGAGGCAGAGCGGATTGCTACGGACAGCAAGGCCCGCTATCTACAGTCACCGACGCCCGACCGTGAGGCAGAAATGCAACGGACAAGGAGTCAATTCTTCCTTCTACTCCGAGAGCGCTTGCGCAACACGTATCTACGCCGCATCAGCAAGTTAAATCCAGGCGAGCCACTCGCATGGAAATACATTTCCGGACGGAAAAAGGCATCACTTCCATCTCCCACATCAATGTTATTAGGAGATGGTCAACACACTTATAAAACAGCAAGGAGAGCAGCGAATGCTCTCAATCGCATCTTTCTTCCATTTCACCCCTCTCACAAGGCAGTTAGGTTTTCCAAAGGCATCAACAGACAGAGTGCATCTTTGAACATTAATGCTTCTTCTCTTTTTGGGCAGCAGAACAACAGCGAGTCTGCCGCTACATCTACTTCAGGTTCTTCACTCTCATCTAGTTCTGAGCCACAGGATAAAAACGAAGCTGCCACCACATCTGGTTTAGTTGCTCATCTTCACTCCCCTCTTGATGCACCTTTTAATCGTACGGAACTGCTT
>NW_906054.1:0-982 GCF_000209065.1 Trypanosoma cruzi | reverse complement strand
TTTTTCCTCTTTCTTTCTTTTGTGGTGTGTGTGTGTGTTGGCGTGGTGTTGCGAATAAGTAGTGTGACTGGTTGCGCGTGTCGGGGCATGGTGTTTTTTTTCCGGAAACGACGCACTGCCTCGTCAACATGTGTGTGCTACTGCTCCTTCTTTTCTGGCTTTCTTTTTTGTGAGGGTGCGTAGATAGTGTGCAAAGTGCGTATTTATGCGTTCTGGGGGAGACGGTAAAAAGGGCCCTGGGCCCGCGGCATGCATTTTTTTGTTGGTAGCATTACCGCTGGTGACGGCCATGTGTGTGCGTGGTGGGGGGCCCGGTGGAGGTGTGGGCGAGGATGAGGGAGAGGGTGGCGGTGCGTGGCGCAGCACCGATGCCTTGCACCCCATTGAGGCCGAAATGCGGCCTTACGTGCGCGAGATGATAGGGCACGCCTTTAACTCCTACATTAAGTATGCCTTCCCGAAGGACGAGTTGCGCCCGGTGAACGGGGCAGGGAAGAACACCATGGGCGGCTACGGGTGGACGCTGATCGATGCGCTCGACACGCTGGCGGTCGCTGGCTTCCACACGGAGTTTCGTCGCTACGCGAGGTGGGTGGAGGAGAATGTGAGCTTTGACATTGACATCTCTGTTTCTGTGTTTGAGACGACGATTCGGGCACTTGGCGGACTTCTTGCGGCGCATTTTATGTATGAGGAAGGCGTGGTGGAGATCGTCGCCTCGGAGCACAACTACACGGGTGGGCTCATGCGTCTTGCTGTGGACCTGGGCAACCGGCTTCTCCCCTGCTTTAACACCAGCACCGGCATACCGTACGGAGCAGTTAACCTCCGGCACGGTCTGGATCCGACGGAGACAACGATTACCAGCACTGCTGATGGTGGCACCTTTTTGGTGGAGATGACCGCTTTGTCGGGCCTCACTGGCGACGAAAGGTATGAGCGAGCCGCCCGGCGTGCCTCCGAGGCATGTTGCCGCACGAAG
>NW_906053.1:0-982 GCF_000209065.1 Trypanosoma cruzi | reverse complement strand
GACCGGCTGCAGAACTCAATACAGGCACAGCGAGCCTTTCAGCAGGCACTACAGTCCCTGGCGACCTGCCGCGAAATCCCTGGTGCTGTTGCGGAAGGACGCAAGACGACAGTGGTTCCTTCTTCTTTTTCTGCTGCTTCTGTGGAGCGTGTGGTGTTCTCATTTGAGCCGCAAGACGCAACGAGGGCGGAGGAGAAGACTTCTGTGGATGACATACAGGACGCAGCCTTAACGATGCAAGAGAAGTTGGCCTTCCGGGATCACACTATTCAACGGCTGCAGAAAGAATTAGAAGAAACACGAGCCAGGTATGAGGCCGATATTGCTAGAATGCGGGCAGCACACATGCAGTCGAAACAAGAGACAGGGCGGGAGATGGCGGAACTAAAGATGCGACTGGCACAATTGGCTCTTGCGGGAAATTCGGCTACCAACGCATGTGAGAACTCAGGAGCGTTCTTGGAGGCACTCGAGTTTAAGGAACGTTTGCTGCAGGAGATGCATGACGCGTTTGAGCATGCGTCAGAGGAGTGGAAGAGCGACACCATGCGTACGTTGGCCAGTTTGCGTTTGGCAGCAGAGGATGAAATTCGTGGTATTGTTAGTAGAGCAGAACAACTTGTGGGAGATCTGCAAAGGGCACTTGACGCATTGACGACGCCTCGCAATGACACCGCCGCTTCCTTCACTGCGGGAGTGGCGCGGCGTTTGTTGCAGGATGAAGAGGCGCTGTTGTTTTCGATGGAGACAAAACTTCGAGAACACGTGCGTATGACGGTGAAAAATGCCGTGCGGAGTCGTGTGAAGGACATTCTTCGGCCACTTGTGGAACGTCAACTGCTGAGTCACAGTGAGCTGCACGAGCCACGCCGCCTCAGTCCTCTCCACACCGCTTCCTCCGTGCACACGGCGAGAGGAGCATTGTCCTCAACACCCTTGGCATTTTCGACGTTACCGTCACCGATACCGGCTGAGGGCCGCA
>NW_906052.1:0-982 GCF_000209065.1 Trypanosoma cruzi | reverse complement strand
CTTTTCTCTTTTCCCATCTTTGAAGTGTTTACCGCCTATTTCTGCACTGCTGCAGAATAATAAAAGGAAAAGCAAAGCACTGCCAGAGAGAGGATGAGCTACGAGATTCAACCCATAGTGAAGGGTACAAAACGCGACCCGGCGTTAAAACGTTATAACAAGGCGGCAGGAAAAAGTCCGTTTGGCGCTTTCCCTCCCGGCTACGCCCCAAAGAAAACTCGTGCCGATGTCGTGAAATCACGCGATGAGGAGGAGCCAGTTTCATTGCGTGGGGTTAAGTTTGCCTATCCCGGCACGCGACACGGCTTTGGCGGAGCGACAAGTTCTCTGTACAAGGGTCGTCCCAACAATACCAACTCCGATGCCTTTTCGACCAATGGTGCGGGTGACAGTAAGCCACCAAAGGCTGGTGCATTTAAGCGTCGTATGATCCCCCCTACTGAATTTCGTCGGTACTATGATCGCGGTGACCTGCCGTTAGCCGTATCACATGGGAGCCGGCCCAGCATTGACTGGAAGGTAGAGGTGGAGCGACTGGATTACCATCATTACCTCCCCATCTTTTTTGATGGCATACGCGAAACAGAGGAACCGTACATGTTTCTTGCCCGTCAGGGCTGCTTGGATCTTCTTAAGCGTGGAGGTGCGAAGATTCTTCCAACCATTCCGCAGCTTATTATTCCCATCAAGACGGCACTAAACACTCGTCATCCGGAGATTATCTGCGCTACCCTTCGTATCCTTCAACAGTTGTTGGTCAGTGGCGACCTCATTGGCGAAGCGCTCGTTCCATACTACCGGCAGATTCTCCCAATGCTAAATCTCTTTAAAAGTCGCCACAAGAACCGTGCCCGCGGAGATACGATTGATTTTGGTCAGAGGAAACGCGACGATGTAGGTGACTTGGTGGAGGAGACACTTCAACTGCTGGAGCTGCATGGCGGCGATGATGCGTACATCAATATAAAGTACATGGTGCCGA
>NW_906051.1:0-982 GCF_000209065.1 Trypanosoma cruzi | reverse complement strand
GCTCGCGAAATTCCTCCAAGCAGCGGATAGTTCACGGTTGTTTGGTGTCCAGTGTGTGAACACGCAAACAGATAGTGACAGAGAGTGCCTCTGACTCCCACCATTCACAATCGGAAACGAAAATTTAGACCACAACGTGTGATGCAGCGGCCGCTCGAAAACGATCAGCCGAGTGCAGCACCCGTGTGGGCAAGAGCTCGCGAAATTCCTCCAAGCAGCGGATAGTTCAGGGTTGTTTGGTGTCCAGTGTGTGAACACGCAAACAGATAGTGACAGAGAGTGCCTCTGACTCCCACCATTCACAATCGGAAACGAAAATTTAGACCACAACGTGTGATGCAGCGGCCGCTCGAAAACGATCAGCCGAGTGCAGCACCCTCGTGGGCAAGAGCTCGCGAAATTCCTCCAAGCAGCGGATAGTTCAGGGTTGTTTGGTGTCCAGTGTGTGAACACGCAAACAGATAGTGACAGAGAGTGTCTCTGACTCCCACCATTCACAATCGGAAACAAAAATTTAGACCACAACGTGTGATGCAGCAGCCGCTCGAAAGCGATCAGCCGAGTGCAGCACCCTCGTGGGCAAGAGCTCGCGAAATTCCTCCAAGCAGCGGATAGTTCAGGGTTGTTTGGTGTCCAGTGTGTGAACACGCAAACAGATAGTGACAGAGAGTGTCTCTGACTCCCACCATTCACAATCGGAAACAAAAATTTAGACCACAACGTGTGATGCAGCAGCCGCTCGAAAGCGATCAGCCGAGTGCAGCACCCTCGTGGGCAAGAGCTCGCGAAATTCCTCCAAGCAGCGGATAATTCAGGGTTGTTTGGTGTCCAGTGTGTGAACACGCAAACAGATAGTGACAGAGAGTGCCTCTGACTCCCACCATTCACAATCGGAAACAAAAATTTAGACCACAACGTGTGATGCAGCGGCCGCTCGAAAACGATCAGCCGAGTGCAGCACCCTCGTGGGCAAGAGCTCGCG
>NW_906050.1:0-982 GCF_000209065.1 Trypanosoma cruzi | reverse complement strand
TAGCACCAGTGTGTGTGTCTGCAGCCGTGATGGCGATGACGATGACTGGCCGTGTGCTGCTGGTGCGTGCCCTCCGCGTGCTTTGGTGCGGTGTCAGCGGTGGCTACGCGCTGTTTTTTAACGATGAGTTACACGCATATTATTATGGAGCAAACGGTAAATACTGTAAAGCCTTTCCCGACGTTTTTTTTTGCAGTAAAACAACTGGGGAAAAGTCTCCACAAAATGCAGCGGGAGGCTCTGTCACAGGGGGAATGCCGAGTCGGGAGAGGAGGCGAGTGCTCAATCAATTGCTGGTCTGGGAGGGGAAGGAAGTGGTGAGCCGAGTGACGATGGTTCTGCTGGGAGGCTGGCCCACGGCTCGGAGGGAAGTGGCTCGGGTCGTTCGAAAGAAGATGAAGGTAAAGCAGAGGAATTAAACCAGCAGGGAGGAGCGCCTCCGTCACCACTACCAATACCACCAGCACCAACAGGGCCGATAAATTTGCCGAGGTCAGCGGAACCCGGTGAACCAGCGACCTCCGGTGTGACAACAGAAACACAATCAGCGCAGCAGCAGCAGTGACAGCTGCCGGCGGCAGGAAACCAAGGCGTTACGGGCGACGGTTCGCCAGAGCCAGGAACGGCAGCCGCATCAGATGCCACGCGGAGCACAACAGCAGGGGGTGACGCTGAGCCAACATCCCCATCCCCAGGCGGCCAGGCTGCTGCCAGCGGTCCGGGTGAAAACTCCGCAGCGGAGGGGACTCCCAACGGCACCCCGCCGTCTGCTGCCGCGGTGACGCACGACGACAATACCAACACCACCGACACGGCCACCAGCGAGGGAAATTCTACGGCGCCAGGCATGCCGGCTCCACTTTCCTCTGCGCCCAGAACGAAGGCGCTGGAGAGCAGCGTCGGAAATGACGCCTGCTTCCATGACACCCGTCTGCATGCCCCGCTGCTGCTCGCTCTGGCTGCGCTTGCGTACGCCGCTCTG
>NW_906049.1:0-982 GCF_000209065.1 Trypanosoma cruzi | reverse complement strand
CTTTCCCATCTTTAGGGTTCCTTGGAAGACCGCGATGGGAGGAGTCAAGGAACCGATGACGGCAGGATGAATTTTATTGTTTTTGCCGTCTAACCCCCTTTTTTGACTCCAACCCTGCGGCGGGGTCTTGTGGTTGGAGGAACTTGAACTCAGCCACCTCGTAACTAATAATATCTCCACTCCGCAGAGTCTGCAGCACGTCACGGTGGCGGCCAGCCGAATACATGTATATATAATTGGAGCGAACAACGAGGACGCGGCGAAGTCACTGTCTCTCCACCACCCCTTCCTTCCCGTCCCATTTTATTTTTATGGAAAAGTCTGGTGTCTGGTCAGCGGCCCGGGCGAATATTTGCGTGACTCGCGCCCGCGCTTTCTAGGAGAGGGGAGCGGCAACCCCCAGCACCGCCACGAAATGGCTGCTTTCACCACTTGTCCTTTCTCTTCACCCTGTTGTTGTTATTGTTTGTGATCCCGAATGGTAGAGAAGACGTCCAAATCATGGCTCAGAACCCCTCAGCAGTAAACAACAAAAAGGAAGTGCCCGACAGGCGAACATGCATTCTTGACACCGTCCTCGACGCCATCGGCTCCACCCCCTGCATCCGACTCAATCACGTGCCGAAGAAACACGGCGTGTGCTGCGATGTGGTTGCAAAGTGTGAATTCCTCAACCCCGGTGGCAGCGTCAAGGACCGCATTGCTCGGCAAATGATTCTGGACGCAGAGGCGAGTGGCCGACTGCGCCCCAATCAAACAATTATTGAGGCGACAAGTGGGAACACGGGCATCGGGCTCAGTCTGGTGGCTGCGGTGAAGAAATACCCCATGATCATCACCATGCCCAAAAAGATGTCACATGAGAAGGAGGTGACCCTCCAGGCCCTGGGAGCAGAGGTGATTCGAACGGAGACCGCATTGCCATGGGATCACCCGGATAGTCTCATTGGCATGGCTCGGCGTCTGAGAAGGAGAAGGGCTA
>NW_906048.1:0-982 GCF_000209065.1 Trypanosoma cruzi | reverse complement strand
GTCACCATTACCACCCCACGAACCTTGCAGAGTTATGCTTGTGCTACACTCGTACAACGGTCCCTGCAAAGCGGTTCTGGCCTTTTTCCTTACTTTTGTAGCCTTTGCCTCCGAAAAAGCTGCTAACGGAGTCTCCTCCCTTAGAACCGGAATATGCGCCAGTGCACTGAGCCCCTCCAGCCTCGTCAACTCAACACTTAACACCACCGCGGGTGTATGCTTCATCGCCTCGGACGGACTCTTTGGGAGTCCACCAGTCGAGACGTGATCCAAAAGACGCAATCTTGGACATGCAGCAGCAATTCGTTCAATGTAGTCGTCCAACAATGCGATGGGACAACCAGTAAAAGTCACGTCCTCCAGCAGCGGGTGCGCCCGCAGAGCCTCCACAGTTGCCTCAATGGAGAAGACGGCGTTGCGGGTGAGGTCCAGCACACGTAAATTTGGTAGACCGCCCAGGAATTCCATCTGCTCCATCGCATTGTACGACAACCCCAGAAAGGTCAGGGTAGTCGAGGCGCACACCTCCCGAATGGAGCAATCACACGCCACAAGCACCAAGCAAGCAGGCGGCAAATATGGGATAGACGTAAGCTGTGGATTGTTGCTCAGCACCAAAGTCGTGAGGTTCGAAAAAAGGGTGATGTCTTCGGTCACCTGGCGCAGTCCCTTACCCGAAAAAATCAGATCCGTAAAGTACGCGTAAATTTCATCCTTCCTAATTCTTGAAGCCCGCTCATTCGAGAGTGCGATATCCAGCTGCTTTTGCTCATAATCCTTCAAGCGACCCCAACCAGCAGAATAATCCTCAGCAATTTTCAGCAGCCGCAAAACGCTCTCGCCGTAACGGAAGCAGCGCTCTCTCAGTTTCGCAATGGCCGTGTCTTTCTCGCAGCAGTCAACCGCAGGGAGCTCCTCCATAGGGACCATAGGCGGAATCACCCCCGTTGTCAAGAGCTGCGGTGGTACAACAGGCCGCACG
>NW_906047.1:0-982 GCF_000209065.1 Trypanosoma cruzi | reverse complement strand
TGTAATATATAAGGCCAATAGCGCAGGCGAATATTCGATGCGGTGTTTTGTTGCGGTGTGTCTTATATATATATATTTTTCTCACTGTGTTTATTTTTGGCTGGGAACTGCGGGATTTCATTGCCAATGGTGGTGGCTTCCCGCTGACTGCACAGTCTCTTCTGAGTTCCTTTCTTTTTTTTTTTCCTTTTTTTGCGGGCTTCCTGTTGGTTAGAAGAAGGATTTATTGGCAGACTTCATGCGTCGTTTTATTCCCACTGTGAGCGGTGGCAGCAGCCTTTTGCTTCGTTTTGTTGCATCCGCTGCTGTCATGCGCAAAGTTCCGCTGGCAAAGTCGTCAGCGAAGTTAGGCACGCCTGTGACGAAGGAGGAGGTGTCGCAGGTGTTTAATGTTCCTGCCGCCATCCTCGAGCAGCTGCACAGGCCGGCGGAGATTCTCTTCACGGAGGTTGACCTCGCACGCGTGCGTTTCGCCCCGTTGATTGCCACTTTGGGCGCGGAGGAGGACGTCACAAAGATTGAGGCAGAAGTGAAAACGGCGAAGGCTGCTGCTGCTGCCGCGCGTACGCCTGTTGCCGGCGCAAAGGAGAAGTTTAAAAACACCGCGTGGAAAAGCGTCACGGAACTTGTGACGTTTTATGAGGAGGTTATGCTGCCCGCTCGCCTGGCGCACCAGGAGTACACCGTTTATGAGCTGAAGAACTTTCATATCAAAGACGACCTGAAGCGTGGCCTCTCCGCCTTCAAGCAGGATCACCTTGACAAGCAGAAGGCGGAGCTTGCAAAGGTGCAGAAGCAAATGCAGGAGTGCCAGGAGTTCATTAAAGGTATTGGTAAGACTGCCTTTGATACCGCCATTTTCAATGACCTGGCGAATATTCTTCGTGTGTGCGGTGAATGCAATCCGTATGCCCACCGCCTGTCAATGCGGGTTCTGGAGGACATGAACCTTCTTGGAGTCCCTTTCAATGACGTGACAACG
>NW_906046.1:0-982 GCF_000209065.1 Trypanosoma cruzi | reverse complement strand
GGTGTTGTGCCCAATTGCACGTTGTGTTGCTGCGGGGGCGGTGGGCCTTGACTGTTTCACCGACAGGCGTTGCAGTGCGGCTGCATGGCGCACCGGCCGCCCCGCCGTGCGAGTGCCACGCCCAACGCCATTGGGACTGCGGGACGAAACAGCCGCGACTGTCCTTTGGAGCCAGCGGCACCTGCTGGCCGCAGTTGGGCGGTGCGAGTGGGATGCTTCACCGCACGGGCGTTGTGATGGCGCCTTGAAGCGGCATCTCCGGCGATGGTTCCGACGCTGCAGCTCGACATGCGGTGGGGAGTAAAGAGCGACCGCAGTGGACTCCTGACAGTCGGCTGCATAAATTACTGCTGGAGGGAAATGAACGCATCACCAACATGGGGCTGAATGATTTCCTTCGGAATTATTTTGACGGCAGGGGCGTTGAGGAATTCAGTGAGAACGTCTATCTGAAGGACCTTTTGAGTAGCCCCAATGAATTCATCCAAGACGAAGTGTTATTGAGCCCAATAAAGGCATTGCCGTCGTACCAAGAGCTGAAAAAAGAGCGTGAGGAGTTTTACGTGCTATCGGAGGCTTCACATAAGCTTAACAGAGAATATATTGTCACTCTCAGGCAATGGAGGGAGTTTAAAAGAAAGGATACGGTCACTCCTCTTGCAAGGGCACAGATAAGCACAGCCTGCTCTTATGTACTGAGAGTAGAGAGGCGGAGGGCAGAAGAAGGGGAAAGGCGAGAACGACAAGAACTGGGGATTGACGTTTCCACTGGAATTAAATATGCGGTGTTTAAAGGAAGGGTTCGCGTGGATAAAATGCGGCTGAATGATTTTCTTGCGATGGAATTGGACGGCAGGGGCGCTGTGGACGCCAATTGGGATGTCTTGCTGAGGAGTTTTTTAAGGATTCCAAGAAGTACATTTGCGGTGCGGGAGTATTGGGCGGAATGCAGGCGTCCGATCGTTACAATACGATGGAGAGG
>NW_906045.1:0-982 GCF_000209065.1 Trypanosoma cruzi | reverse complement strand
GGTGTGCATGCATATATACAATGGGCACATTATTGTGTGTGCTTCGTGGGGTGAGGCGACGACGAGAGTCCATGCAAGGGGACACACACACAGAGAGAGAAGGAAGTGTGTGTATGCGGGCGGTGCATGGCTCTCTCACACTCACTCTCACGCGGCCACCACCGCAGCCGCAGCCGCACAAACCACGAAACAGATGGAATCAGTGCGATTGCAGAACTCGCACACCGTCCTGCAAACCAGAAGTTTAAAAAGCAATATGAAACAAGAATTCAAAAAAAAAAAAAATGGAAAAAACTTAGGCTTCTGCGGGAATCGAACCCGCGTCCCCGGATGACATTGTGAGCGTGTTTGCCACTGAGCTAAAAAAATGCGGTCGCGCGACTCCTTTTCACGTAAAGTATTAATGTCGATCTTCGAACAATCGAGCACATTTGCGTTGTCCCCTGGAAAACGAAAAAGACGTGTTTAGGATGCGCAGCCGCAGCGTGGTTACTACTGTAAGTCGTCATATATCTAACGCCCGAGGCCACCGCTGCAGCTTGGATAATTCGACACGTCGTGCTGTATCTAACGTCCGGGGCAGCCGCTGCAACTTGGATAATTCGACACGTCGTCCCGTATCTAACGTCCGGGGCAGCCGCTGCAACTTGGATAATTCGACACGTCGTCCTGTATCTAGCGTCCGGGGCCACCGCCCTACCATTTTTTATTTCTTGCGGCGGCCAACCCCGGCAGTAAGGACAAAAAAAAGAATCGCGTTTTCTTTAATGTTTTTCCTGTTTGGGGGCGGGGATCTTTGTTTTCTATGATTGCCTCTTTTTTTTTGTCTGTTCCAGGTTGGTTTTGAGGACGCTTGATGTGCCTGCTGGGTGATCGCCGGCTTTTTTATTGGTGATTGCGTATTTTTGGCTTACCGGTGTGCCGCTCAGCGCCATTTTGTTTTACTTCTTTTCTGCTTATTGGGGGCGTGTTGTTATTCGTC
>NW_906044.1:0-982 GCF_000209065.1 Trypanosoma cruzi | reverse complement strand
GCATGACGTCGTCTCCACCGGTGACAAGTTCATATCGTTATCTACCAGGTGCGCCAGCGACACGGATCGCGACAACGCACGGTTGAGCCAAAATAAATCCCTACTTCTTCGGCGCCTTCTTCACGGCTTTCTTGGGTGCCTTCTTTGCCGCATGCTTCTTGGCACTCTTGGTAACAGCCTTCTTGGCTGCTGCAGGCTTCTTCTTGGGGGCGGCCCTCTTCTTCGCAGCAGGCTTCTTCACGGCTGGTTTCCTAGCAGTCTTCTTGGCGGGAGTCTTCTTAGCCACTGCCTTCTTCGGCGCGGCCTTCTTGGGCGCGGCCTTCTTCGGCGAGGCCTTCTTGGGCGGAACGGCAGCGTCAGACATGTTTTGCGTTCTTAAATTCCTTTCGTGCACTCTCAGCAGGATCTTCACCAAACACAAAGACAACACACAGGGAAGGGGCAGGAGGAGCAGTGAGCGGACAGCACGCGGCACGAGAAATCGCACCAAAACAACACGGTGAGAAGAATGGGCACAAAGGACAGACCACCACAAACACGCCCTTCAGGTTCTCTATAGTGCTTTTCCACAGCACCGTCGCGAATGCACACACGGAAGAAGGGCTGCTGCAGCCCCCAGCACTGGGGATGAGAAACAAAAACAAACAAAAATAAAAACAAAACAAGAGTTCTAGTAATGGAAAAACGGGCATGACGTCGTCTCCACCGGTGACAAGTTCATATCGTTATCTACCAGGTGCGCCAGCGACACGGATCGCGAGAACGCACGGTTGAGCCAAAATAAATCCCTACTTCTTCGGCGCCTTCTTCACGGCTTTCTTGGGTGCCTTCTTTGCCGCATGCTTCTTGGCACTCTTAGTAACAGCCTTCTTGGCTGCTGCAGGCTTCTTCTTGGGGGCGGCCCTCTTCTTCGCAGCAGGCTTCTTCACGGCTGGTTTCTTAGCAGTCTTCTTGGCGGGAGTCTTCTTAGCCACTGCCTCTC
>NW_906043.1:0-982 GCF_000209065.1 Trypanosoma cruzi | reverse complement strand
AACACGACGTCAAGATCCGGGAGTGGTAGCAGGAGTAGTTCTCTTGATGTGAAATTGAACGAGGCACATGATGGGGTGTCTAGTGTGTTTAATCTTTCTTGCACGTATGACGCTCGCTCAAGTGATGCAGCGGAACGTGTCATGGGGCAACTGCACTACACAACCCTGGAGTTACTTCTGCCTATTGAAAAGGTTTCTTTCGTGTCTGGTATCCGGTTGCAGGAGAAGCGTCAAAAACAAATGATGGATATTGTTCAGTTATGGCATGAGGTGTTTCATCATCGTTTAAAGCCGTTAGGAAGTGTGTTCCACCGGAGAGAACGTGACTGTTTTGACTTTCTACAATTTGTCAGTCAATACAACGTTTCAGGGGATTATCTAGCCCCCTATATAAACCGTCTGCTGAGCGATTTTGAGCGTGTCAAGAAGTACAACGTCACCCAAGGGCGGAGCAGCAGCTTCCTTCTCATTGCATACATGTTCCAAAGGAAGCTGTTTGAGCGTATCGTGTATGAGATTGCCCAGCTTGGGCCAAAGGTGCGAAGCGAGGTTCTCTTTGAGGATGCGTTGCTCAACAAAAGCATCCGTGATTTGTTGGTGCTGGCTCGTATGGGGGAGCAGATGGAGTGGCCGTTGATGGTGATTGAGGCCCCGGATGGGTCCGCCGCGCATAACAACAACTCGTTGACGCTGATGCTTGGCGTTGAGGATGTTGTTGCGGATGAAAAGCAACAGGACATGTGCGATGTGTCTCGAGCGGCGGCCATGCGAAATTGCGCGAATTTGCTGCGATCCGCTACTCGTGTCTTATCGAATTACTTTGCGAGGGGGCTTGCAACACTGGGTGTTTGTCCCTCCGTGAAGGATGCCCGTGCGCTATTCGACGAGGGGTTAAATAAAGAAATTGGTCGTTATCGGCACACGGAGTACATTATTCCCGCCGCGATGGCTCTTGCTTCACGCAGGGTTTCGCCCCACATAC
>NW_906042.1:0-982 GCF_000209065.1 Trypanosoma cruzi | reverse complement strand
TGCACGCAAGTGACAGGAGTGATGGCGATGATGACTGGGCCGTGTGCTGCTGGTGTGTGCCCTCTGCGTGCTGTGGTGCGGTGCTGCCGATGGTGATGTTGTTGGTCCCGTAACTTCCGGCGATCCTGGTGGTGGGCAATCTCCTCTCGCAGATGGGAGTCATGGTGGCAGTGGAGGTAAAAAGGCTGATATTTCTCATGAAAGTAAAAGTGAACCTTTGGTTGCTGCGTCCGGGGAAGAATCACCAACTGTTCGTATTGATCCGGATGGTGTTTCAAGTCTCTCTGAGGAACATTTACGCCCGGAAAAAAGAACCTCCAACGGAAAACAGGAAGAGTCACAATCACCGCCTCAAGATGCATCGCCGACTAAAGTGAATCCAGCAGAAGCACTTGATTTCCTTCCGCAAGAACGGTTGCTCGGCACACCAGAAAAAGAGGTTATCACTAATGGTGGTGGCGGTGGAACTGCGAACGGGGGAAAAGAGGATACCGACCAGAATGCCGGGTTATCCCCTGACAGCAGCGACTCCTCAGTCCCCCAGTACCACAAGTCAATCACGTATTACCACCAGCAGAGCCATCACCAGCGATGACCGTTTCAGCAGAAGAAACAAACTCACCAGCACTAACAGGCTCGCAGCATGCAACTGAGAGAACAAGCACGACCTCACCGTCACACAGTAAAACGGCGCCTGGAGCACCGGAAAAATCATCAGGGAATGGTGAGCCAAACCAACACAGAGAAGACTCAGAAACACCAGGTTCGATGAAAGATGGACCTACAAGTCATCCAGCAGAAACACCAGCACCATTGGTATCTACAAGTGGCAGTGATGGAGCCCAGAAAAAGGAGGACAAGGTTGATAACAGTGATCAACGGCCTAACAGCAAAGAACCACAATACGGGCACGAAGACGGAAATAACGAGGATGCTCCCACAGCAAATGAAACTGCACCACAAACAGCAAAAACGATCACCC
>NW_906041.1:0-982 GCF_000209065.1 Trypanosoma cruzi | reverse complement strand
AGCAGCGGATAATTCAGGGTTGTTTGGTGTCCAGTGTGTGAACACGCAAACAGATATCGACAGAGAGTGTCTCTGACTCCCACCATTCACAATCGGAGACAAAAATTTAGACCACAACGTGTGATGCAGCAGCCGCTCGAAAACGATCAGCCGAGTGCAGCACCCGTGTGGGCAAGAGCTCGCGAAATTCCTCCAAGCAGCGGATAGTTCAGGGTTGTTTGGTGTCCAGTGTGTGAACACGCAAACAGATAGTGACAGAGAGTGTCTCTGACTCCCACCATTCACAATTGGAAACAAAAATTTGGACCACAACGTGTGATGCAGCGGCCGCTCGAAAACGATCAGCCGAGTGCAGCACCCGTGTGGGCAAGAGCTCGCGAAATTCCTCCAAGCAGCGGATAGTTCAGGGTTGTTTGGTGTCCAGTGTGTGAACACGCAAACAGATATTGACAGAGAGTGCCTCTGACTCCCACCATTCACAATCGGAGACAAAAATTTGGACCACAACGTGTGATGCAGCAGCCACTCAAAAACGATCAGCCGAGTGCAGCACCCGTGTGGGCAAGAGCTCGCGAAATTCCTCCAAGCAGCGGATAGTTCAGGGTTGTTTGGTGTCCAGTGTGTGAACACGCAAACAGATATTGACAGAGAGTGTCTCTGACTCCCACCATTCACAATTGGAAACAAAAATTCAGACCACAACGTGTGATGCAGCGGCCGCTCGAAAACGATCAGCCGAGTGCAGCACCCGTGTGGGCAAGAGCTCGCGAAATTCCTCCAAGCAGCGGATAGTTCAGGGTTGTTTGGTGTCCAGTGTGTGAACACGCAAACAGATATTGACAGAGAGTGCCTCTGACTCCCACCATTCACAATCGGAGACAAAAATTTGGACCACAACGTGTGATGCAGCAGCCGCTCGAAAACGATCAGCCGAGTGCAGCACCCGTGTGGGCAAGAGCTCGCGAAATCCTCCAAGCAGCGG
>NW_906040.1:0-982 GCF_000209065.1 Trypanosoma cruzi | reverse complement strand
CAACGAGCAGCGCCACACGCACAGCCGCAATGGCCATGCGCCGCACACGGTGCCGGCTGCGCGGACACGCACCCACCGCACACCACATCCACAAACCAATCAGATATCAATAGAGCTGTCGTGGTGTGTCGCACTCGCCCCGTCGACCGTAGCTCCTGTCCAACAAATCCCTTCCTACAAATGGCAAATCAAGAGACACTATTCCGATAGATCGATATCCCACTACTAGTCCTAATACAGCGATTAATCCCTAACACCTTGAAACGATAGTTGTGCTGGTCAAGCCAAAATAGCTCTATCTGCACAGTCAGAAAAGAAAGAGGAAGCAACAACAGTAACTAAGCACATTGGCACGCAGAGGCATCCGGTCACAGACAGTCCCCACCAAAGCACAACCAGCGACACAAAAAAGCGCAGACGCAGTCAGCCCAGTGATGTCACCGCCCTCCCACCGCCCACGCAGCCCCACACAACCACCATGCAGAGTGGCAGAATCCCAGCAAAAAGACACATGACCATTGGCACCGCTTCTGCAACCAAATGGTTCTACCACAGAGCACTCTTGATGCCGCGAAAGACACACAAGAACCGAGACAGAACCACGTGGCAGCGTTACAACCGTCGACCATCAAGCGCGTCCGAGGATGTAATGGTGGCACGGGAGGAATGGAAGACTCGCCGTTCACCGGCAGTCAAGGCGGCGTTCCTCCCTCACGTGGGTCGGCATTTCAAAACAAACAGCGGCATCATAAGCGCACACGGCACACACAAGAAGGACGAATAAAGTGGTACGGTGGCGGCACCCAGACACGGGGGACAAGGGTCCACGTCAATCGTGCGGTCGGTTCCTTCCTTCTCCCACTGGGGCGCAACTCCACCAACGCCGTCGCTCGCCCACTCCCCCACCAACACAGAGCGAGGCAGCAACAGCATGAGTTGCGACACGTGCGACAAGTACGCAGCCGCAGAGTCCCACTGCTGG
>NW_906039.1:0-982 GCF_000209065.1 Trypanosoma cruzi | reverse complement strand
TCAGCCTCCCTCTGCGCAAGGTCCTCTGCGAGCTTCTCGATGTCAGCCTCCCTCTGTGCAAGTTCCTCTGTCAGCTTCTCATTGTCAGCCTCCCTCTGCGCAAGTTCCTCTGTCAGCTTCTCATTGTCAGCCTCCCTCTGCGCAAGGTCCTCTGCGAGCTTCTCATTGTCAGCCTCCCTCTGTGCAAGGTCCTCTGTCAGCTTCTCATTGTCAGCCTCCCTCTGCGCAAGTTCCTCTGCGAGCTTCTCATTGTCAGCCTCCCTCTGCGCAAGTTCCTCTGTCAGCTTCTCATTGTCAGCCTCCCTCTGCGCAAGTTCCTCTGCGAGCTTCTCATTGTCAGCCTCCCTCTGCGCAAGTTCCTCTGTCAGCTTCTCATTGTCAGCCTCCCTCTGCGCAAGTTCCTCTGTCAGCTTCTCATTGTCAGCCTCCCTCTGCGCAAGGTCCTCTGCGAGCTTCTCATTGTCAGCCTCCCTCTGTGCAAGGTCCTCTGTCAGCTTCTCATTGTCAGCCTCCCTCTGTGCAAGTTCCTCTGCGAGCTTCTCATTGTCAGCCTCCCTCTGCACAAGTTCCTCTGCGAGCTTCTCATTGTCAGCCTCCCTCTGCGCAAGTTCCTCTGCGAGCTTCTCATTGTCAGCCTCCCTCTGCGCAAGATCCTCCGTCAGCTTCTCATTGTCAGCCTCCCTCTGCGCAAGGTCCTCTGCGAGCTTCTCATTGTCAGCCTCCCTCTGTGCAAGTTCCTCTGCGAGCTTCTCATTGTCAGCCTCCCTCTGCGCAAGTTCCTCTGCGAGCTTCTCATTGTCAGCCTCCCTCTGTGCAAGTTCCTCTGCGAGCTTCTCATTGTCAGCCTCCCTCTGCGCAAGTTCCTCTGCGAGCTTCTCATTGTCAGCCTCCCTCTGCGCAAGGTCCTCTGCGAGCTTCTCGATGTCAGCCTCCCTCTGCGCAAGTTCCTCTGTCAGCTTCTCATTGTCAGCCTCCCTCTGCG
>NW_906038.1:0-982 GCF_000209065.1 Trypanosoma cruzi | reverse complement strand
TTCCGGGTTGTTTGGCGTTCAGTGTGTGAACACGCAAACAGACATTGAAAGAGAGTGTCTCTGACCACCACCATTCATAATTCGAAACAAAAACATAGACCACAGCGTGTGGTGCAGCAGCCGCTCGAAAACGATCCGCCGAGTGCAGCACCCCTGTGGGCAGGAGCTCGCGAAATTCCTCCAAGCAGCGGATAGTTCCGGGTTGTTTGGCGTTCAGTGTGTGAACACGCAAACAGACATTGAAAGAGAGTGTCTCTGACCACCACCATTCATAATTCGAAACAAAAATTTAGACCACAGCGTGCGGTGCAGCAGCCGCTCGAAAACGATTATCCGACTGCAGCACCCCTGTGGGCAGGAGCTCGCGAAATTCCTCCAAGCAGCGGATAGTTCCGGGTTGTTTGGCGTTCAGTGTGTGAACACGCAAACAGACATTGAAAGAGAGTGTCTCTGACCACCACCATTCATAATTCGAAACAAAAATTTAGACCACAACGTGTGGTGCAGCAGCCGCTCGAAAACGATCCGCCGAGTGCAGCACCCCTGTGGGCAGGATCTCGCGAAATTCCTCCAAGCAGCGGATAGTTCCGGGTTGTTTGGAGTTCAGTGTGTGAACACGCAAACAGACATTGAAAGAGAGTGTCTCTGACCACCACCATTCATAATTCGAAACAAAAATTTGGACCACAACGTGTGGTGCAGCAGCCGCTCGAAAACGATCCGCCGAGTGCAGCACCCCTGTGGGCAGGAGCTCGCGAAATTCCTCCAAGCAGCGGATAGTTCCGGGTTGTTTGGCGTTCAGTGTGTGAACACGCAAACAGACATTGAAAGAGAGTGTCTCTGACCACCACCATTCATAATTCGAAACAAAAATTTGGACCACAACGTGTGGTGCAGCAGCCGCTCGAAAACGATCCGCCGAGTGCAGCACCCCTGTGGGCAGGAGCTCGCGAAATTCCTCCAAGCAGCGGATAGTTCCGGG
>NW_906037.1:0-982 GCF_000209065.1 Trypanosoma cruzi | reverse complement strand
AAAATTTAGACCACAGCGTGTGGTGCAGCGGCCGCTCGAAAACGATCCGCCGAGTGCAGCACCCTTGTGGGCAAGATCTCGCGAAATTCCTCCAAGCAGCGGATGGTTCCGGGTTGTTTGGCGTCCAGTGTGTGAACACGCAAACAGACATTGAAAGAGAGTGCCTCTGACCACCACCATTCATAATTCGAAACAAAAATTTAGACCACAGCGTGTGGTGCAGCAGCCACTCGAAAACGATCCGCCGAGTGCAGCACCCTTGTGGGCAAGAGCTTGCGAAATTCCTCCAAGCAGCGGATGGTTCCGGGTTGTTTGGCGTCCAGTGTGTGAACACGCAAACAGACATTGAAAGAGAGTGTCTCTGACCACCACCATTCATAATTCGAAAAAAAAATTTAGACCACAGCGTGTGGTGCAGCGGCCGCTCGAAAACGATCCGGCGAGTGCAGCACCCTTGTGGGCAAGATCTCGCGAAATTCCTCCAAGCAGCGGATGGTTCCGGGTTGTTTGGCGTCCAGTGTGTGAACACGCAAACAGACATTGAAAGAGAGTGTCTCTGACCACCACCATTCATAATTCGAAACAAAAATTTAGACCACAGCGTGTGGTGCAGCAGCCACTCGAAAACGATTATCCGAGTGCAGCACGCTTGTGGGCAAGATCTCGCGACATTCCTCCAAGCAGCGGATAGTTCAGGGTTGTTTGGCGTCCAGTGTGTGAACACGCAAACAGACATTGAAAAAGAGTGCCTCTGACCACCACCATTCATAATTCGAAACAAAAATTTAGACCACAGCGTGTGGTGCAGCAGCCACTCGAAAACGATCCGCCGAGTGCAGCACCCTTGTGGGCAAGAGCTTGCGAAATTCCTCCAAGCAGCGGATGGTTCCGGGTTGTTTGGCGTCCAGTGTGTGAACACGCAAACAGACATTGAAAGAGAGTGTCTCTGACCACCACCATTCATAATTCGAAAAAAAAATTT
>NW_906036.1:0-982 GCF_000209065.1 Trypanosoma cruzi | reverse complement strand
TCTGTGGAACCGGGGTCGGATGTAAATACCGCGGAATGTACGAAGGCGAAGACAAACAATTCGGATGCCATTTCCACCGATCCGTTATCGCCGTCACACGCGCCCAGTAACCCAAATCCCCAAAAAGGCCTACAGCCTGTTGCGCCACCTACCGGGCCTGTTCAGGCACATCAACCCAGCCCAGTGCACGTTGAAGGAGTTGTGGAGGAAGTACGGGAAGGGGATGACGAGGCAAAAAGAAAAAAAGAACTTGAAGAGCAGAGTAAACAGAAAAATCAAGAAAGTCACGAAAAACAATTGTCACGTGAAAAACCTTCAGTACTAAAAGCAAGTCAACCTGTAGGACAAGAAGCAACGCTACAAGGAGACTCAGCGCAGCAGGGAAGAAAGCACCAGGAAGAAGCACCAGTAGAAATACAACAAGAAAAAGACGTACAGCACAGAGAATTATCCCAGCATGACCAACAACTTCAAGGCCATGAAGAAGGACGACGACCCGACGAAGAACAACCGCAAATAAAAGCACAAAAAGAAACGGTAGCGACTGCCTCATCAACCGGGCCAAATTTAACGCAACAGTCGCCGCCACATGTAAAACTACATGGCATGCAACAGGAGGGATCCGTCGACAGTTCATCGGAGCGGTTGAAAGAGGAAATTCCCTCGGTTTCAACGGAAAGTAAATCAAATGGAACGATTGACCCACCGTCGCCAAAAGCTTCTGAAGGAGAAGATGGTGCTGCTGCCGCACTTCAGGCAGAAGAGAAAGACGAGAAATTTCGCAAAGATGCCGAATTTTTTGAAACCGCAGTTACAGAAGGCCACCACCATGAACAACCAACCGAAAATGAAGGGGAAACCACGAAAGAGAAACCAGCCGTTGTTACAAATAACACAGCAATTACAAATGGACAGTGGAAGTGACGGCAGCACCGCGATCTCCCACACCACCTCCCCTCTTTTGCTTCTTTCTTGTTGCGGT
>NW_906035.1:0-982 GCF_000209065.1 Trypanosoma cruzi | reverse complement strand
GCGGCCGCTGCATCACACGTTGTGGTCCAAATTTTTGTTTCCGATTGTGAATGGTGGGAGTCAGAGGCACTCTCTGTCAATATCTGTTTGCGTGTTCACACACTGGACACCAAACAACCCTGAACTATCCGCTGCTTGGAGGAATTTCGCGAGCTCTTGCCCACACGGGTGCTGCACTCGGCTGATCGTTTTCGAGCGGCCGCTGCATCACACGTTGTGGTCCAAATTTTTGTTTCCGATTGTGAATGGTGGGAGTCAGAGGCACTCTCTGTCGATATCTGTTTGCGTGTTCACACACTGGACACCAAACAACCCTGAACTATCCGCTGCTTGGAGGAATTTCGCGAGCTCTTGCCCACACGGGTGCTGCACTCGGCTGATCGTTTTCGAGCGGCTGTTGCATCACACGTTGTGGTCCAAATTTTTGTTTCCGATTGTGAATGGTGGGAGTCAGAGACACTCTCTGTCGATATCTGTTTGCGTGTTCACACACTGGACACCAAACAACCCTGAACTATCCGCTGCTTGGAGGAATTTCGCGAGCTCTTGCCCACACGGGTGCTGCACTCGGCTGATCGTTTTCGAGCGGCTGTTGCATCACACGTTGTGGTCCAAATTTTTGTTTCCGATTGTGAATGGTGGGAGTCAGAGACACTCTCTGTCACTATCTGTTTGCGTGTTCACACACTGGACACCAAACAACCCTGAATTATCCGCTGCTTGGAGGAATTTCGCGAGCTCTTGCCCACAAGGGTGCTGCACTCGGCTGATCGTTTTCGAGCGGCCGCTGCATCACACGTTGTGGTCTAAATTTTTGTTTCCGATTGTGAATGGTGGGAGTCAGAGGCACTCTCTGTCACTATCTGTTTGCGTGTTCACACACTGGACACCAAACAACCCTGAACTATCCGCTGCTTGGAGGAATTTCGCGAGCTCTTGCCCACAAGGGTGCTGCACTAGGCTGATCGTTTTCGAGCGGCCG
>NW_906034.1:0-982 GCF_000209065.1 Trypanosoma cruzi | reverse complement strand
TTGTTTTACTTCTTTTCTGCTTATTGGGGCGTGTTGTTATTCGTCACGCGTCAGCACACACCGAGCAACATGTCAAAAAAAAAAAATGCAGGTTTTTTCCCCCTCGCGAGGGCCTCGGCAGCCACAATCCTGTGCGTGCGTGCATTCTCAGCGTTTTAAGCACGGCATGTGTGTGCATGTGTGTGTGTGTTTGTCAGCGCCTATACTTGCAGAGCAGCTGTGCGCCACAAGAGAGTCTGAAGAAAGCAACGGCAGAGAGAGGCAGATAAGCACACACGCAAATTACTCATATCATCACACACACACACACGCAGCCGCGGAATGGGTGCACTCAACCACAAAATCAAAAAGAAAAAACAAAACAAAAAGCCGAAGCGTGGGACTACCAGCGCACACACACTCTCATTGCTCCCGTAAAGCAAAACACACACACAGGGAGAGAGAGAGAGGTCTCCCACTCAATGCAATGAAAACAAAACAGAAACAGTTACGGTGCTCCGCCCATGCAGCCAGGCAGGACGGCAGCGGTGCGTGTCGTGCAAAAGAGAGCACCAACGGGCCTGCATGGGTGTGCATGCATATATACAATGGGCACATTATTGTGTGTGCTTCGTGGGGTGAGGCGACGACGAGAGTCCATGCAAGGGGACACACACACAGAGAGAGAAGGAAGTGTGTGTATGCGGGCGGTGCATGGCTCTCTCACACTCACTCTCACGCGGCCACCACCGCAGCCGCAGCCGCACAAACCACGAAACAGATGGAATCAGTGCGATTGCAGAACTCGCACACCGTCCTGCAAACCAGAAGTTTAAAAAGCAATATGAAACAAGAATTCAAAAAAAAAAAAAAATGGAAAAAACTTAGGCTTCTGCGGGAATCGAACCCGCGTCCCCGGATGACATTGTGAGCGTGTTTGCCACTGAGCTAAAAAAATGCGGTCGCGCGACTCCTTTTCACGTAAAGTATTAATGTCGATCTT
>NW_906033.1:0-982 GCF_000209065.1 Trypanosoma cruzi | reverse complement strand
TTTTGCGTAGACGAATGAATTTTCACCCAAGCGGTGAGGATTTGGGGACATCGGCTGCTTTTCTGTTTTTTTTTTTTTTATTATTGTCTCCTGCTTTTTTTTCCCTTTTTTTTTTTTTGGAGCGGATGTGGAGGTTTGTGCGATGATAAAAATCCGCATTCTCCACCTCAGTGTCCTCTCGGAGGATGCCGGGGACTTCCGGCACGCCGGCCTGTACGTCGTGATGCGTGTGGGCGATGAGGCCCAACGCACAAGTGTCCTCGTGGAGGGCGAGAGAAAGTCGTGGGACGAAGTGTTTCTTTTTCGTCTGCCGCCGTCCCTTCCCGCTGTGGACGTTGGGATGTCGCTGGGGGCACCTTTCATTGCGAGTGGCCCGCTGGCACGTGACACGCCGCACTATTTTTCGTCGTTTCATCATCATCATCATCATCATCATCATCACCCGCTTACCACACATGACAGCATCGCTGCTGGCAGTGGCATGGACGCCATGGCGCTTGCACCCCCGTGGGTTGGCGACCCGTACGGCCTCCCGACGGTTGCACTGGAGCTTTGGCGTCATTCGGCGACCTCCGACGACTGTCTCGCGAAGTATCAATTTTGCCTACCGCACGACAAGTGTGGAGGCGTTTTGGATAGATGTGTGCGGCTCGTGAGTGCATCATCGTACTCTGTGGAGTTTGCCCTTCGGGTTCGTGTGGCCTTGTCGCATTCTGACTCCACCCATGCAATCCGGCGTCCCCCCGCTCAAGATACCATTCCGCTAGAAACGCCTGTTTCGTGGGGCCCGTAGGCGTGTTTTGGCTGACACGTGTCTTGTAGAAAATGGACGTCAATTAGCATCCCACGGAAGAGGGTGGTGGAAAGAGGGGGCTACTTCGCATTGACTGCGGGTGACTGTGCATAGAGAGCTGTCTTTTCTCTTTTTTTTCTTTCTCTTCTCTCTTCTTTCTCTCTCTCTCTTTCTGCGTGTCTGGTGCTC
>NW_906032.1:0-982 GCF_000209065.1 Trypanosoma cruzi | reverse complement strand
GATGCGTGACGGAACGACTCCAGCAAAAAAGGCCCACGCGTTGCGCGCATCGATAGGAGCCACAAAGTCAGTCTCGTCGAGAGATTGTCTTCCTCCCCCTCATCGTCATCCCCGTCATCAGCGGCAGCTGCGTCCCTTTTCAGCACATCCGCCGCCGAATGGAGGAGTGATTGCAGACATTTATCATTCTCCATTCCCAACGCCTCCTCCTCTTCATCCTCCTCATCTTCCATTTCGTCGTCATCCCCACTGTCGCTCTCGGTTTCCCCGCTCCATTCCTCCTCATCATAGGCGTCCCCATCGCTGAGTGACTCGCGCATTCCCACCTCCGTGATGACCATCGCACCCTCGCGATGACTGTACTTCTCCAGCACTTCGCCCTCCAAAACGCCGCAGAGCACCTCCTCCAGACTCGCTGCCAACTCCGCCTGTTCCGTCTGCAACCGTGCAAGAGTTGCTATGGCCATGACAAACAGACGGCGGTCGTACGAACGTAGCATCACCTGCATGGTTTCCTCCTGCACAAGCCGTATGTAATGAACAAAAAACGGCAAAAGCACCCCGGCGCTAGAGAGCATTCTAACTGTGAGTGCGGCACTCGCAAGGATCGCGGAAAGCACATTATTGGCAAACAGGAGCGTAAGCGTACGGCGTTGCTTCTCTTGACTAGAAGAGTCATTCAACACGCGAAGTGCGGCCTGCAGGATGTATTCAACGAGGCTGTCTGCCATTGCTGTGGCTGTTGTGTTGTCTCCTCCTTCCCGCTGCTTGAAAAGCCACAAGTTCTGCAGGATGGAGTCGTACACCTTGGGAACAGCAGAGAGATCACGCAGGTGCAGGAGGTGGCTGCTTTGCATCACGGTATCACACATCATACAGACGATCTGAGCGGGTGTCATGGAGGCCATGTTCGCCGCGAACTCCGGCACCGCACAGAGGTCACTCATCGGGAAAAAAAGAAACTGTTCAGGTGACACAGAAA
>NW_906031.1:0-982 GCF_000209065.1 Trypanosoma cruzi | reverse complement strand
GAGCTGCAGATTCCACGGTATGCGCGAGTGAATACGTTGAAGATTGACGTGGTTACTTTAGTGGAGCGTCTCCACCGCGCTGCTGAGAAGCGTGGCCGTGAAGATGACGGAAGCCAAGGGAAGGAACAACAGCGAAAAGAGAAAAAAAACCACCATATGAAGGGGTTTCGTGTGTTGTCGGCCTTCACTATGGATCCTGTGGTGCCGTCGCTGCTTGTATTCCCAGCAGGCACCGACCTGCACGCTCACCCGGCGGTGCGCAGCGGTCAACTCATCCTGCAGGATCGTGCATCGTGTCTTCCCGCATGTATTCTGCTGGACGCGGTAGAGGTGGTTAGGCCGTCATCCGTTGGGGCCGGTGCACCGCTGGAGTACATCGTTGACGCCTGTGCCGCCCCTGGCAACAAGACGACACATCTCGCAGCGTTGGGCGCCCCACACGTGAAAATAATGGCGGTAGAGCGCGATGAGAAGCGTGCGGACCTTCTTTTCCGCCGCGTGCAGAGCCTCGGAGCCAGCGACTATGTGAATGTTGTCAACATGGACTTTTTCCAGATGTCTTCAGCGGATCGTGAGGCAACGGAGGGGATTCTGCTGGACCCAAGCTGCAGCGCTAGTGGGGTGTTGACGCGCGTGGATGTGTCGCTTATGCGGCAGCGCCAGGCCCGTGTGGCCGAAGTCGGTGGAAACAACAGGGGTGAGGATGGAGCTGGCAACAATGAGACGTGGGCCATCAGCCCAGAAGAACATGGTACCGAATTTGCCAGCAACGCCGATCGGGTCATGGGCCTTGCGCGTCTGCAGCGGAAGCTTCTGGCGCATGCCCTGCTCTCATTTGACAATTGCCGTACGGTCGTGTACTCAACATGCTCCGTGCACGTGGAGGAAAACGAGCTTGTGGTGCGGCAGGTGCTGGAGGACACGCGGGTGCAGGCACGTGGCTGGGCGTTGAGCAACATCATGCCAACAACATGGAAAACAC
>NW_906030.1:0-982 GCF_000209065.1 Trypanosoma cruzi | reverse complement strand
TGCATCACGTACTCATCGATCGGTTCCGTCATGAACAGCACCTCAAAGCCGCGGCGCCTCGCCTGCTCAATGAACGGCGATGTCTCCAGTTTCTTCTTGCTGTCGCCCGTCACGTAGTAGATGCACTTCTGGCCCTCCTTCATGCGGGTGACGTAGTCCTTCAAGGTCGTCATGTCCTCCCCGGACTCCGAGCTGTGGAAGCGCAGCAGCTCCATCAGCTTCTTGCGGTTCGCGCTGTCCTCGTGGATGCCAAGCTTGACGTTCTTGCCAAACTGCTCATAGAACTTCTTGTAGTCTTCCTTGTTCTCGGCAATCTCCTCAAAGAGCTCCAGCGCCTTCTTCACAATGTTCTTCCGGATCACCTTAAGAATCTTATTCTGCTGCAGGTTCTCACGCGAAATGTTCAGCGGCAGGTCCTCACTGTCCACCACACCGCGCACGAAGGCAAGCCACTCGGGGCACAGGTCCTCGCAGTTGTCCATGATGAACACGCGGCGCACGTACAGCTTGATGTTGTTGCGCTTCTTGCTGGGCTCAAACATGTCAAACGGCGCGCGCTTCGGCACGAACAGAATTGCGCGGAACTCCAGCTGGCCCTCCACAGAGAAGTGCTTCGTCGACAGCGGCTCCTCCCAGTCGTTCGAGATGGCCTTGTAGAAGGCGGCGTACTCCTCCTTCGTCACATCCTTCGGGTCGCGCGTCCAGAGAGGCTTGTGCTTGTTCTGCACCACAAACTCCTGCGTCACCTCCTTGACCTTCTTCGTCTTCTTCTTCTTCTCCCCCTCCTCCGCGTCGTCCTTCACCTCCTCCACCTTCGGCTCCTCACCCTCCTCATTCTTCGCCGCAGCCGCCTCGTCCTCATCCTCGTCGGTCACCTCCTTCTCCGTCGCCTTCTCCACCATCAGCTCAATGTCATAACCGATGAACTCCGAGTGCTTCTTGATGAGATCCTTCAGACGGCGCTCCTCCCAGGTACTCCCTG
>NW_906029.1:0-982 GCF_000209065.1 Trypanosoma cruzi | reverse complement strand
CGAAATTCCTCCAAGCAGCGGATAATTCAGGGTTGTTTGGTGTCCAGTGTGTGAACACGCAAACAGATATTGACAGAGAGTGCCTCTGACCCCCATCATTCATAATTGGAAACAAAAATTTAGACCACGACGTGTGATGCAGCAGCCGCTCGAAAACGATCAGCCGAGTGCAGCACCCGTGTGGGCAAGAGCTCGCGAAATTCCCCCAAGCAGCGGATAATTCAGGGTTGTTTGGTGTCCAGTGTGTGAACACGCAAACAGATATTGACAGAGAGTGCCTCTGACTCCCATCATTCATAATTGGAAACAAAAATTTAGACCACAACGTGTGATGCAGCAGCCGCTCGAAAACGATCAGCCGAGTGCAGCACCCGTGTGGGCAAGAGCTCGCGAAATTCCTCCAAGCAGCGGATAATTCAGGGTTGTTTGGTGTCCAGTGTGTGAACACGCAAACAGATATTGACAGAGAGTGCCTCTGACTCCCATCATTCATAATTGGAAACAAAAATTTAGACCACAACGTGTGATGCAGCAGCCGCTCGAAAACGATCAGCCGAGTGCAGCACCCGTGTGGGCAAGAGCTCGCGAAATTCCTCCAAGCAGCGGATAATTCAGGGTTGTTTGGTGTCCAGTGTGTGAACACGCAAACAGATAGTGACAGAGAGTGCCTCTGACTCCCATCATTCATAATTGGAAACAAAAATTTAGACCACGACGTGTGATGCAGCAGCCGCTCGAAAACGATCAGCCGAGTGCAGCACCCGTGTGGGCAAGAGCTCGCGAAATTCCTCCAAGCAGCGGATAATTCAGGGTTGTTTGGTGTCCAGTGTGTGAACACGCAAACAGATATTGACAGAGAGTGCCTCTGACTCCCATCATTCATAATTGGAAACAAAAATTAGACCACGACGTGTGATGCAGCAGCCGCTCGAAAACGATCAGCCGAGTGCAGCACCCGTGTGGGCAAGAGCTCGCGAAATTC
>NW_906028.1:0-982 GCF_000209065.1 Trypanosoma cruzi | reverse complement strand
GGGTTCCTTCACAACGAGATAATGAATGGTCTGTGTCGTTAACCACATTGCAAGCATGCGCTGCATCCCTGTGGCTGCTAACTGCTCACCGGCTTTTTCCTTCTCCGTGGTGGCGGCCCTTCCACTTGCCAACACCGTCGCAGAATCCCAAAAGAGTTCTAATAGAGAAACTGATAAATCCACCACTGGCTTACCATTGTAAAAAAATACAATGTTACTTGGTAAAATGTTCCATGACGCGTCGTCATTCGGATCCGGTAAAGTTTGCCTCTCAATGGAAAATCCTTCAGCAGACTCCTCCCTATCGTATGTACTTTGTACCCTTACCGAAGCCGCGCTATGACGCCGTTCACTCTCATAATTATTCTCCCACGATACCAGTGACCCATTTGAAAAGGAGGATTCGGCACTCTCTGGTTCGTTCGAAACGTGTGGATCCAAGATTGAATAGGAACGAGACAAAAATGACTGCCCTAAATCGCCCTCCACCCTCTCCAGTTTAGGTAAAAAAGGACTATTCGTAGAATATAAACTTTGCACCTCCATAGCATCTGGTGCGGTGTGCCTTCGTCCCAATCGCACCCCTGCTTTACATTTCCCCGCATCCATATATTTTTGATTCAACTGAAGAACTATGTGCTTGGCCAGATGACTCAACGGCATTGTTGGAAGAATACTAACCGTTTCTCTTTCCAAAGAAAGATCCAAAACGGTGTACCTTTCATCAGCAATAATTATAATTCCCACAGAGGAAGGTGAGTGTTCATCGGTCTCAGTGAAATCCAATGACTCCAATTTCACCCGTAGGGGTGTCCATATGTGGTTCGCCATCGCCAATGTAATTTTGTTACGTCGAAGACGATGTGCCGGTCTTACCGACTGACGCTCAATAGGAGGTGCATCCTCAGCATTCACAAGCCCTATGTTCTTATTGATCACAGAAAGAAGTCCCTTTCTAACATGCGAAAATGCTTCCGCCAGC
>NW_906027.1:0-982 GCF_000209065.1 Trypanosoma cruzi | reverse complement strand
CCCATGCGCGGCGTACACCTGGCTCCCCGACACGCGCAGCACAGCGCCCCCCGACGCAACCACGCGCGCACTCGCGTACAACGCAACGTCGCCACCGAACACAGCCGCGTCCAGCGCAACGCCGCCACCGACAAGCTCCAGCACAGCGCCGTCCACCACCACCGTCCGCCCACCAGTCATCACAGTCACGAGGGCAACGCCGGACACAACCAGCACGGACCGCACTAGCCGCAGGCCCGACAGCACCAGCACCGGTGCGTACGGCGAGGACTGCGAGCCGGGAAGATACGGAAGCGGCGTCGGCCTCGTGGCAACCAGCAGGGAGTCCGTCACCGTCAGCACAGACCCTGCGGGATACGTGCCGCTCAGCACAAGCGCACCGTTCAGCGCCTCCACATCGCACGCCGACAGCTCCACCGGCCCGCCCTCGTCGCTTCCCGCCGCCACCGCACCGCGCAACCCTCCACCGCCCATCACGTACAGCACGGCGCCGTTCAGCAGCGACACGTTCTGCACAACGATCCGCACGCCGTCTCGCGCCATCCACGGCACGTAGAGCACAGGACTCACGCCGTCCAGCACAACGTGGCGCAGCGTCACCTCGCTCGCACCGGCAGGCACAACGAACACCGACTGCACCGTCACGCCCTCGCGGACAAACACTCTCGACGCAGTGCCCACAGCGGGCGGCAGTGCGGGAGCTCCCACAGGCACGCACGCCTCGCCGTACCCGCCGCTGCCGCACGCGCACACGCACACACCGTTCCTCATGCTCGCAGAGGCCGTCCCGGGCGCGTAGCAGTGCGTGTCCCTGTCGCAGACGTCGCACCCAGCAACGTCGATGCGCCCAGCGTCGCCAAAACCAGCCGCTGCGTACTCCTCCGCCGTCGACAGGACACGTCCACCAGCGTCGTTGCACGCCACCCTCAAATGCGCCCCAGCCGCAAGCGACAGGCTCACCGACAGCATCCGCGGCAGCAGC
>NW_906026.1:0-982 GCF_000209065.1 Trypanosoma cruzi | reverse complement strand
GACTTGAGTCAGGGTACTACGGCCTGTGAACACTCGGGGTGATGAAGTGCGTCATGTATCTTTGAGCCACCACTTCACACTTTTGGCGTCGGTGACCATCGAAGAGGCTCCGAGTGGGAACACTCCTCTACTGACTGCGGTGCTGGCGAACACTGCGTCCAATCATACCGTGGGACTGTCGTACAGCCATAATAAGAAGTGGGAGACGAAGTTCGAGGGCAAGACAACAACACGGAGCAGCACTTGGGAGCCGAAGAAAGAACACCAAGTGGCACTCATGCTGCAAAGCCAAAAGGTCTCTGTGGACGTTGATGGCGAGTCGCTGGGGAAAGAAGAATTACCGTTAAAAGATGAGAGTACACTTTGTCTTGTACGCTTTTGCATTGGGGCGTGCGGTGGGCACTAATCTCATGTGACGGTGAAGAACGTTTTTCTGCACAACCGCCTACTGAACTCCACTGCGATGCGTGCACTCAAGGACAGGGTCCCCGCTCCGACGAGAGAAGCGGCTCCGACACCACCCGAGAAGGTTCGAGTGGTTGACAGCGTCAGAGAGCACATTGCTGAGGATATTACCGGAGAGAAATGAATGGGCACAACGCAATGCCACTGGACATGAATCCCCATTACAAATAGTCACCTCGCAGGGTGTGGAGCGGCGTGAGCCCCGACGGCCGCCTCGCCTCCCCCAACGGCGTGAAATGGACACTGCGTGATTTGAGCGGTAACAACACCGTGCGTGTGTGTGTCTTGTGTGTTGCTGCTTCTGGGATTGTGTTCGGGGGTGGCAGTCTTCTGAGCCGCAGAGTGTGGATTTGCGACTCCTCACGGAGAATACGTGCCGCATTTCTTGCCTTTTTTTATGCCACCGGTTTTATTTATTTTTTAACGTTTTACTGTTTGTTGATTCTTTCACTGTTTTTACTTTTCAATGTTACCTTTAATGCAGTCTATCTGTTATAATCAGTACTGTTGTTTTTTT
>NW_906025.1:0-982 GCF_000209065.1 Trypanosoma cruzi | reverse complement strand
TGCGCGCACGGCATGCACAAGGGCAAAAGGGAGGAACAAAGAAGCACGGTGGCGGCACTCAGCCACGGGGGACAAGGGTCCACATCGACTCTGCGGTCGGTTGACCTTCAGACGTCCGGTTTGTAATCACGCCGCCGCGCAGTTCGTGTGTCTGCAGGAGACTGGGGGATGGAGGGAGGGAAGAGAGAGACGGTGCGGCCCGCATCGATCCCGGTTGGGTGTGACAACGGTGAGGTCATCTCGTCAGGTCGCCGGCAGCAAAGACGGTCGCCGTCAGCGGCGGTCAGTGCCTTCCTTCTCCCACCGCAGCGCCACTCCACCGACGCCGTCACCCGCCTCCTCCCCACCGACACAACGAGGAGACAACAGCAGGAGATGTAACGCCCGCAACGATCAGGCTGCCGGAGAGTCTCGTTGCAGCCGCCATGACCAGACGAGTGGGATGCAAACAAAAAGAAAAAACAAAAAACAATTGCCCCCTCAAGCATCTCAGCACAAAGTGGAAGCACAGCAGCCGGCACACAAGGCGCAACGCCGTTCAGTGGCTACCAGCACTCACCCTCAGTTACGCGGCAACGTGAAAATGAACGAGCTCCTCCCACACAGCCATCCCGCAACACGAGTGAGTCACACGAGCAGTCGCACAAATTAACACCACGCCACGCAAACCAGCAATCAAAGACACCGCCGGCGAAGGAAGCGATGGATGGCTGCGGCGCGCAGCCGCAATAATAAAACATGTGTCACCTTGCTTGGGGCATAAGGAAGACGTCCAATCAAAGAGGCAGGCCGATTCGCACCAGAGGGAGGTAAGAGCAAACAGAAGCAAACATTCGCCTGGGGCGATTGACCGGATCGTAAAGTTATTTACAAAAATCAAGCAATACAGGAGGAAGAGGGGGTAAGTGAAAAAGCAGCGGGCTCACCACACCCTCAAGCTTTGCCCCAAGTAGGTATATGTACACATATGTATTCCGATAGC
>NW_906024.1:0-982 GCF_000209065.1 Trypanosoma cruzi | reverse complement strand
CCGCAAGTCGTCGTGCCCAAACCAGTTGTCTGTGAGACCAATGTGAAGGTGTTAACTTTGAATGTGACGGACACTCCAATTGACCGGATCTTTGTAGATTCGCTTGAAGCTGGACTAGAGGCGGCACTCTGGTGGCGCAATTTCACTGTTGCTGACGGTGTTCATGTAGAGATTGTCAGGAAGGTCACCACAATGCTAACAAGTGGAACGGTGATAGAAGAGGCGTTGAAAGCCGATAGTAATATTCTTCTTGTGGCAGGCGTCATCGGTGATATGACCGCTGCGATCTCTCTGCCCGTACTTGTGCGACATGGCCTTGTCTCGTTTGCCCCGTTCACTGGGTCGAGTTTGGTGCGTGGGTGGAACCCCAACATGTACTTTTTGCGTGCCGAACCTGCGGCTGAGCTCCTGGCACTCCTCCGCTACGCCCTGGCTCACCTGCGGGTGCATCGGCTGGGCTTCATGTACCTGAAGGGAGTTTTCTTTGGTGAAAGGGAGTATGCGCAGGCACAACGTGTGATGTCGGGGATGGGCTACAATCTGAGCGGTGTCTTTGGTTTGAAAAGCTCTATGAGTCATGGTGCGAAGAAGGAGGTGTTCGACGCTGCGTGGGAAGTGTTTGCGAATACTCGGCCGCAGGCTGTGATTGTGTTTGGCTCACCGATAAAAGACACCAAAAAATTTGTCGAAAGGATGCTAACAGACAAGCGCACCGCTGGAACGTACCTGCTTGCTCCCTCGGCGCTGCAGGATCTTGTTTTGGGTGTGTGGCGTGCTGCTGTGACTAGTGGTGTTGAGTTTGAGCCTGGGCAGGTGCTGACGACGGGAACGAACCCGCTGGCGAAGGTCACAAAATACAAGGCCATCCAGCGCTTCCAGGAGGTGATGCGGGCATACCTGGCGCATAGGAACGATACGCAATCAGGTGTGGGCAAGGACTTCCCCGACGATGACAACGAGGGCGAGATGATGGTTGCTGGGT
>NW_906023.1:0-982 GCF_000209065.1 Trypanosoma cruzi | reverse complement strand
GGTTTGTTTGGGTGTCCAGTGGTGTGCACACGCAAACATACATTGAAAGAGAGTGCCTCTGACTCCCGCCATTCATAATTCGAAACAAAAATTTAGACCACAGCGTGTGGTGCAGCAGCCGCTCGAAAACGATCCGCCGACTGCAGCACCATTGTGGGCAAGAGCTCGCGAAATTCCTCCAAGCAGCGGATAATTCAGGGTTGTTTGGTGTCCAGTGTGTGCACACGCAAACATACATTGAAGGAGAGTGCCTCTGACTCCCGCCATTCATAATTCGAAACAAAAATTTAGACCACAGCGTGTGGTGCAGCAGCCGCTCGAAAACGATCCGCCGACTGCAGCACCATTGTGGGCAAGAGCTCGCGAAATTCCTCCAAGCAGCGGATAATTCAGGGTTGTTTGGTGTCCAGTGTGTGCACACGCAAACATACATTGAAAGAGAGTGTCTCTGACTCCCGCCATTCATAATTCAAAACAAAAATTTAGACCACAGCGTGTGGTGCAGCAGCCGCTCGAAAACGATCCGCCGACTGCAGCACCATTGTGGGCAAGAGCTCGCGAAACTCCTCCAAGCAGCGGATAATTCAGGGTTGTTTGGTGTCCAGTGTGTGCACACGCAAACATACATTGAAAGAGAGTGTCTCTGACTCCCGCCATTCATAATTCAAGACAAAAATTTAGACAACAACGTGTGGTGCAGCAGCCGCTCGAAAACGATCCGCCGACTGCAGCACCCTTGTGGGCAAGAGCTCGCGAAATTCCTCCAAGAAGCGGATAATTCAGGGTTGTTTGGTGTCCAGTGTGTGCACACGCAAACATACATTGAAGGAGAGTGTCTCTGACTCCCGCCATTCATAATTCGAAACAAAAATTTAGACCACAGCGTGTGGTGCAGCAGCCGCTCGAAAACGATCCGCCGACTGCAGCACCCTTGTGGGGCAGAGCTCGCGAAACTCCTCAAGAAGCGGATAATTCAGGGGTG
>NW_906022.1:0-982 GCF_000209065.1 Trypanosoma cruzi | reverse complement strand
CAACCCTGAACTATCCGCTGCTTGGAGGAATTTCGCGAGCTCTTGCCCACACGGGTGCTGCACTCGGCTGATCGTTTTCGAGCGGCTGCTGCATCACACGTTGTGGTCCAAATTTTTGTTTCCGATTGTGAATGGTGGGAGTCAGAGACACACTCTGTCAATATCTGTTTGCGTTTTCACACACTGGACACCAAACAACCCTGAACTATCCGCTGCCTGGAGGAATTTCGCGAGCGCTTGCCCACACGGGTGCTGCACTCGGCTGATCGTTTTCGAGCGGCTGCTGCATCACACGTTGTGGTCCAAGTTTTTGTTTCCGATTGTGAATGGTGGGAGTCAGAGACACACTCTGTCAATATCTGTTTGCGTTTTCACACACTGGACACCAAACAACCCTGAACTATCCGCTGCCTGGAGGAATTTCGCGAGCTCTTGCCCACACGGGTGCTGCACTCGGCTGATCGTTTTCGAGCGGCTGCTGCATCACACGTTGTGGTCCAAATTTTTGTTTCCGATTGTGAATGATGGGGGTCAGAGACACTCTCTGTCAATATCTGTTTGCGTGTTCACACACTGGACACCAAACAACCCTGAACTATCCGCTGCTTGGAGGAATTTCGCGAGCTCTTGCCCACACGGGTGCTGCACTCGGCTGATCGTTTTCGAGCGGCTGCTGCATCACACGTTGTGGTCCAAGTTTTTGTTTCCAATTATGAATGGTGGGAGTCAGAGGCACTCTCTGACAATATCTGTTTGCGTGTTCACACACTGGACACCAAACAACCCTGAACTATCCGCTGCTTGGAGGAATTTCGCGAGCTCTTGCCCACACGGGTGCTGCACTCGGCTGATCGTTTTCGAGCGGCTGCTGCATCACACGTTGTGGTCCAAGTTTTTGTTTCCGATTGTGAATGATGGGGGTCAGAGACACTCTCTGTCAATATCTGTTTGCGTGTTCACACACTGGACACCAAACAACCCT
>NW_906021.1:0-982 GCF_000209065.1 Trypanosoma cruzi | reverse complement strand
CTCACGAGTGAGGGTGGAGTCCGTGCGCGTGGGATTCCGGCCGCACGTTGCAGTGGAGCGGCGAGTTTCGGCCTTCAGCCGTCGGGCACAAATGATGCGTCTGGCCAGTGCAACCATGCCGGTGGTCCATGTGTCTGTGAACTGTGCGGGTTCGGATGCCCTCGTGGCCACCGCATCACAAGCTTCGTTCCTGGACACGCCGCAGTGGCCAAGGACAGAATGCATCCATATACGCGCTCCTCGGCACCGCAGTCGAAGCAGGAGTGTCCAGAGTCGACGAAGTATCGGGTCAGATACCGTGAGGGGGACCGTTTGCGGGCGGTGAGAGGGAAGAGTAGGCCAGTGGAAATTGGCACTCCACACGGCGCAGTGCTTGTCTGAGGAATGCTGCTCAATGGCTTTTTGGACCAATACGTAAGGCGATGCACTCGGCTCTGTGGCTGCATGATATCGGTCCCGCGCCGGCCCCGGCAACGTTGATCGGCGTTCCATTAAGGCACAGTATCGCCGCCGCTCCACATTCGACTCCGAGTTCCACGGTGCCGTCTGTCCATTCATCGTGACGTTTTCTTTCTGGGTGTGGCGACAGGCCTTTGCGTCGGAAGCGGCGGGCGATCCAGCGGCTGCAAGGTTGGAGTCTAACTTCGTCGGGGTCATCTGCAGCGGCACCATCGGGAGAAACGTGGAAGCGGACGCGAGCTGCGGGCTGCAGAGAGGCCACTGTGAGGGGTGGGCAGCGAGCCTCCATCCAAGGCGCAGGGCACTGGGCCATGATGGAGTCGTGTGGTTCTCTGGCGGGGTGCTGCGGGTCGCAGGCGATGGAGGCGCTAGACCGCAAAGCACTGCCACGCGTCTCACATCGGAGCGCATAGCGGAAGCTGCGCACCAACACCGTGTCGGGGAGGGGCTGCAGCTTTGCTTCCAACACGGCATCCTCCATTCTGCTGCCTTTCGGGATTCCTGCAATCACTTTGCCCGCCTG
>NW_906020.1:0-982 GCF_000209065.1 Trypanosoma cruzi | reverse complement strand
GCCAATCGACGCTGTCGTACCTCCTGCTGCCTCTCCCTCTCTCGCAGCTCGCGTTCCAAGCGAATGCGATCCAACCGTTCCTCCCGACTTTCCTTTCGTCTCTCTGTTGATGTTTGCATCATGCTCGATGCGGCTTTTTCTAGCAATTCTCTGGCGCGCTGCGTTGCCTCCGCTTCTCGCTCTGCCTGCCGACGTTCCTCTTCTTCTTGACGGGCTTTCTCACGTGCGGCCTGCTCCGCCTCCACCTCCTTCCGTGCCTGCTGCACCGCCACGGCAAGATTCATGACCTGCTCGCTGATCCCACCACCACTACCCGCCTGCGTGTCTGCTTGCTGCGCAAGGCGTTGCTCCAGTGGGATAATTAATTTGCGCTTGTTTTTCCAGTTCCCGATGCTAAACGGCACGGCAGCCACATTGGCAGAGGAGGAAGAAGAGGACCCTTCGCCAGAATTACCTCCATCCTTCTTTGCACGTGTCGGTGACCGCACAATGGACGCCGGATCATACACACCGGTGACACCAACGTCCCCCGGGAGTACAATTTCCAGCCCCGGCTTCGTTTTCGGCGCCCGCCGAATATTCCGCCCGCTGAAATCTTCCTTTTGCGCCTGCCGGCCACGAAGAACCTCCTCCAATGCCTCCTTCGTCTTCTCCGTTGTCTCCGCCAGTGCATCCGCATCGCTGTCTTGCACCACACTCCCTTTTGCGCTGAGAGTGCTGACGCCGCCGGCCGACAAATCCGACGACGCCACAATGAGGGCCTCGGTGTTGGGCACGGCAGCAAATAAAGGACGCGAGGAGATGCCGTGCGTTGGTCCAGCAATCGCATCGGTTGCACGCACATCCCTTCTGCCAGCAATCTTCTCCATGACTACCGGCGGCAGGGGCTTTCGTCCCATACCGAGAGGGTACTGCGCAAAGAAACACTCCGCAAAGGCACCGCCATCTTCACTGAAGTTCGACATTCCCCTTAAACAACAAC
>NW_906019.1:0-982 GCF_000209065.1 Trypanosoma cruzi | reverse complement strand
TTCTCCCGACAATACGGGGTGCTGAACCCCGCAGCCAACACACAGCGCACAACAAGCTAGCAATCACCCAAAGAGCCACACGCAGAAGCGGATCCGCATCCACCCATGACACGGCGCCTCAGTCCATGCGGTCACACGGAGCACACTGTTTCCCCAATAGAACTTATTCGTCGACCATCCCTTTAAGATTCTTCTGTTAGTGATGGGCCTTAGAACACAATAGAATAAAATGGACAATGCAGTAGTACTGCCACAGCGCCAGCCACAATGATTCCCTCATACCGGGGCAATTCTACAATTACGCCTCGTATGCACACACACAATAAACACACTATATAAAAACAACCCAATGTTTTTCACCAGAAAACAAACAACCCCACTCCCTCCCTAATTTATTCTGCCACTGTTATGTTCGATAGCGTTGGACAGTTCTGAAATCCGTGCGATATACTGTCGCCTGGTGCTGGTGCATCCGCACCGTATGCACACAAAAAAGTATCCAAAAATATATAAATCCCACAATATTTTTTTACCAGAAATCAAAACTACCCCTTTCATTCCCTAATCCGTTTTCCTATTTCGTTTTTCCTCACCTCAGAGAGCTTCGTCCCTTATGGCATCGTCCGACGATATTGCTGCCATGTACTGGCGCACTTCTTCCTCCCAGAACACCGCAATCTCTCGGTTTTCAGCGCGGCTCACATTATTGGAGTCGACGACATCGCATCTCTGCCAGCCATTCATCGTCGTGCTGTCTGCGTGCTGCACATAAATAATCTCCCACGACATGTCTCGGGATAATTCCTCCCAACCATTAAAATATGCCGCCAGGCGCTCAGTGAACTGCCTCACAGTGCTGGCGGTGGTGTGGTGCCCACCCGCCGTAGCCATCCGCAGACCAACCAGCGTCATTGGATTTGAGTCCACAAAGAAAAAGCCGTCCACCAGCGGAAAGTTTTGGACTTGGGCTCATACAGCACCC
>NW_906018.1:0-982 GCF_000209065.1 Trypanosoma cruzi | reverse complement strand
AGATTATGATCGTGAGGAAAGTGGCCCCCTGGTAGTGGCTGATGCCCAAATCCCAGTCATGACCATGGGGGCGTCGCGAACTACGAAGCTTCTCGGCATGGATCTCGATCCACGACTGACGCTAAATGTGGCGGCCACCAAGCAATGCGCTGCCACTTCGCAACGGATATCGCAGCTACGCTGCATAGCGCACAAAGAGGCGGGACCATCTCCACATGACCTACGCACGTTCGTCATTGGATACGGTGCTTCCAAATTACGCTATGGCAGCGAGCTCATATGGGCAGTAGCGACGGATTCAGCGAAGAATGAGATGCAGAAGACGTACGCAACTCTAGCACGCATTGTCAGCGGAGTTCCGAGCACTGTTGACCCGGAATCCGCACTACTGGAGGCTAATATGCCGCCGCTCCATGTCCTTTGCCTGCGCGCGCGGCTCTCAATATTTGAGAACACACGCGCATGTCAGATGGACTGGATGCGGAGACCCCCGCCTGAGCCACCGCCTCGCGCCGGTTTCCGCATCTCGCCACTATCTCGGGACGAGCTATATGCCTTTGTAGACGCATACACAAAGGACTATGGCATCACCGAGAGCTCACCACGCGAAGAGCGGTTCTTTCGCAGCTCCATTCCTCCCTGGTATGCGGCCTCCGCTCACCGGGTCACCATCGGTGTGGAACTTCCGATAGACCTCTCAATAACGGACGAGGAAGAGCTGATACGGGAAAAGCGCAGAGTCAGCGAAGAGGCTCTGGCGCTGCACAGCCATCGTTCGTGGATACTTGCGACCGATGGCGGTGTCGACGTTCCCAAGTCAGCAGGGGTTGGAATACTGCTTTCATCCCTCAACTCATCGGAGATAATAGAAAAGGCCAGCATAAACTGCGGTGCACGCCCATGCAGCTACAGGACGGAATCCCGTGCGCTGCTTCTAGCTCTAGAGAAGCTGATGATTCCTCGTATCCGCCACAGGCGTAAA
>NW_906017.1:0-982 GCF_000209065.1 Trypanosoma cruzi | reverse complement strand
TTGACTATCTGGCAGACGATCTCGGTGTCCAGTCGTTTATTCCTGAGGATGTGTTGGAAATGATTCGTATTGTTCACCCGCGGAGGCGCCGGTCCCACGTAACCTTTCCAAAATACTTCTGCTTTGTGAATCCGTATACGCGGGGGTGGATGCGGCACCGGTGCGGCTTATTCTTCCCACCGATATGTGCTCGGTAGCCGCCGCTCTTTTGAGAATACAGATGAAGGAGGATGTCCCGCTAGACGCACTGGACCCTCTCACTCGTCTGATGGAAGTCTTTGCAGATCGCCTTTATTCTTTGTTGCAGCTGCATGTTGTCTCCCTCACGCATGTTGATATTTTTGCGGATTTATGCCGACAGCAGCAACACCCAGATGTTTCTGGAAAAATTGCCAGGCTTATTCAAGAGCGACGCCGTCTAAGTTCTACGGAAGGGGATGATGACTACTACAGTCGGCTGGACATCGATGTGCGTGAGACCTTTCACAAGATCATGGTGGTGAATGATTTCAAGACGTATGGGCAATACCGACCGACCCCTGGGGTGCTTCAGGTGGACTTTAAACAGGCACTGACGGAAGTGAGTGCATTTGACGTGCTGGAGGCTACACATCTTTTTGCTCAGGCCTTTCCCAACACACTGCGGCCGACGGTCGTGAGGCACCTTAGCCGCAGTATTATTGCAAAGCTTGGCGACAGCGGCGAGGAGGTCATCACGGAGGATAACACGATGGTTCTGCGTCCTCCCCGGGAGCTGCTGCTTACGAAGGAGGATCTCTTAAAGTTTGTGGAGTTGGTGCAGGAAACCCCTTTGAAGCGGGTGAAGGAGTCGCCTGTGGTGTGGCGCTTCATTGAGGAAAAGGCACGGCGGCTTAGGATGAGTGAATTGCTGAAGACCGTCGAGCAGCAGGCTGTCGTTGCGACGGCGTAGGCGGTGGAGATGTGCCGTAATCGCGATTGTCTTTCCCACCCCTCACAATCG
>NW_906016.1:0-982 GCF_000209065.1 Trypanosoma cruzi | reverse complement strand
CACAACGTGTGATGCAGCGGCCGCTCGAAAACGATCAGCCGAGTGCAGCACCCGTGTGGCAAAGAGCTCGCGAATTTCTTCCAAGCAGCGGATAGTTCAGGGTTGTATGGTGTCCAGTGTGTGAACACGCAAACAGATATTGACAGAGAGTGCCTTTGACTCCCACCATTCACAATCGGAAACAAAAATTTGGACCACAACGTGTGATGCAGCGGCCGCTCGAAAACGATCAGCCGAGTGCAGCACCCGTGTGGGCAAGAGCTCGCGAAATTCCTCCAAGCAGCGGATAATTCACGGTTGTTTGGTGTCCAGTGTGTGAACACGCAAACGGATATTGACAGAGAGTGCCTCTGACTCCCACCATTCACAATCGGAAACAAAAATTTGGGCCACAACGTGTGATGCAGCAGCCGCTCGAAAACGATCAGCCGAGTGCAGCACCCGTGTGGGCAAGAGCTCGCGAAATTCCTCCAAGCAGCGGATAGTTCAGGGTTGTATGGTGTCCAGTATGTGAACACGCAAACAGATATTGACAGAGAGTGTCTCTGACTCCCACCATTCACAGTCGGAAACAAAAATTTGAACCACAACGTGTGATGCAGCGGCCGCTCGAAAACGATCAGCCGAGTGCAGCACCCGTGTGGGCAAGAGCTCGCGAAATTCCTCCAAGCAGCGGATAGTTCAGGGTTGTATGGTGTCCAGTGTGTGAACACGCAAACAGATATTGACAGAGAGTGCCTCTGACTCCCACCATTCACAATCGGAAACAAAAATTTGGACCACAACGTGTGATGCAGCGGCCGCTCGAAAACGATCAGCCGAGTGCAGCACCCGTGTGGGCAAGAGCTCGCGAAATTCCTCCAAGCAGCGGATAATTCACGGTTGTTTGGTGTCCAGTGTGTGAACACGCAAACAGATATTGACAGAGAGTGCCTCTGACTCCCACCATTCACAATCGGAAACAAAAATTTGGACCACAACG
>NW_906015.1:0-982 GCF_000209065.1 Trypanosoma cruzi | reverse complement strand
TGCAGGACGGTGTGCGAGTTCTGCAATCGCACTGATTCCATCTGTTTCGTGGTTGTGCGGCTGCGGCTGCGGTGGTGGCCGCGTGAGAGTGAGTGTGAGAGAGCCATGCACCGCCCGCATACACACACTTCCTTCTCTCTCTGTGTGTGTGTCCCCTTGCATGGACTCTCGTCGTCGCCTCACCCCACGAAGCACACACAATAATGTGCCCATTGTATATATGCATGCACACCCATGCAGGCCCGTTGGTGCTCTCTTTTGCACGACACGCACCGCTGCCGTCCTGCCTGGCTGCATGGGCGGAGCACCGTAACTGTTTCTGTTTTGTTTTCATTGCATTGAGTGGGCGACCTCTCTCTCTCTCCCTGTGTGTGTGTTTTGCTTTACGGGAGCAATGAGAGTGTGTGTGCGCTGGTAGTCCCACGCTTCGGCTTTTTGTTTTGTTTTTCTTTTTGATTTTGTGGTTGAGTGCACCCATTCCGCGGCTGCGTGTGTGTGTGTGTGATGATATGAGTAATTTGCGTGTGTGCTTATCTGCCTCTCTCTGCCGTTGCTTTCTTCAGACTCTCTTGTGGCGCACAGCTGCTCTGCAAGTATAGGCGCTGACAAACACACACACACATGCACACACATGCCGTGCTTAAAACGCTGAGAATGCACGCACGCACAGGATTGTGGCTGCCGAGGCCCTCGCGAGGGGGAAAAAACCTGCATTTTTTTTTTTTTGACATGTTGCTCGGTGTGTGCTGACGCGTGACGAATAACAACACGCCCCAATAAGCAGAAAAGAAGTAAAACAAAATGGCGCTGAGCGGCACACCGGTAAGCCAAAAATACGCAATCACCAATAAAAAAGCCGGCGATCACCCAGCAGGCACATCAAGCCTCCTCAAAACCAACCTGGAACAGACAAAAAAAAAGAGACAATCAAAGAAAACAAAGATCCCCGCCCCCAAACAGGAAAAACATTAAAGAAAACGCG
>NW_906014.1:0-982 GCF_000209065.1 Trypanosoma cruzi | reverse complement strand
GGGCTCACCTTGCGGGGAGCAACTGGCGGCGGCGCATGCAGCGATTGACCAGCTGTCCGCTGAGCGCAGCGCACAAGCAGAACGTGTGGCGGAGCTGACGGCAGCCGTTGCCCGTCTGGAGAGCAGTGCGGATGCCCCTGAGCGTGTGGTGGAGGCGCTTAGCGCGGAGCTGCGTGAGACACAGGACCGCCTCCGCCAGGCCGAGGAAGAGGCCAGCCAGCTTGCTGAGAGAATTGGCAGCTCGGAGGGACTTCGTGAGTCCGCTGTTGCGACCCGGTCCGCCGAAACCTCGCTTGCAGCACGGCTATCGTCTGCGCTGAAGGCACTGGAGCAGCTTGCTGAGGAGCGTGAGACCCTGGCTCGGGGCTCCGCTGAGCTCGAGGAACGTGTGAGGGAGCTTGAGCAGGCACTGCGGGACGCACAGACCGCACATGACGTGGATTCGTCTGATGGGCTCACCTTGCGGGAGCAACTGGCGGCGGCGCATGCAGCGATTGACCAGCTGTCCGCTGAGCGCAGCGCACAAGCAGAACGTGTGGCGGAGCTGACGGCAGCCGTTGCCCGTCTGGAGAGCAGTGCGGATGCCCCTGAGCGTGTGGTGGAGGCGCTTAGCGCGGAGCTGCGTGAGACACAGGACCGCCTCCGCCAGGCCGAGGAAGAGGCCAGCCAGCTTGCTGAGAGAATTGGCAGCTCGGAGGGACTTCGTGAGTCCGCTGTTGCGACCCGGTCCGCCGAAACCTCGCTTGCAGCGCAGTTGTCGTCTGCGCTGAAAACACTGGAGCAGCTTGCTGAGGAGCGTGAGACCCTGGCTCGGGGCTCCGCTGGGCTCGAGGAACGTGTGAGGGAGCTTGAGCAGGCACTGCGGGACGCACAGACCGCACATGACGTGGATTCGTCTGATGGGCTCACCTTGCGGGAGCAACTGGCGGCGGCGCATGCAGCGATTGACCAGCTGTCCGCTGAGCGCAGCGCACAAGCAGAA
>NW_906013.1:0-982 GCF_000209065.1 Trypanosoma cruzi | reverse complement strand
TTCGGGAAGTGTTCCCGCTCAATATAGCGGGGCAATGCAGCGGTCAAAGGCACGGCCGCCAAGTGTGTTATTGACAATCGCCGTACGCAGCGTGATCGTTCCAAGCCTCTGACGAGACGGTGCAAACTCATACACTGCAACCTCCGTTCGTCGACCGCCCATGTCGTACACCATGATGTACTTTGGTCCCTTTTCGCGCGCCGATGAAAAAAACTGCTCAATGTTGAGGTGTGCCAATTGCACAGCCGCTGCCGTGGTGCCGTGCACAAGCCGCACCGCGCGCAGGCCCGCAACAGCCGCAGCATCCACAAATGTTTGCCGCTGCGCCAGTGAAGCGTGGGCCGAAACAGTCACGACAAGGTGACGCAGCGGCTCACCGTTCAGGCCACGTTCAGCTATTCGCTTCAAGTATGCAAAAAACATACCGATCAGCTCCTCTGTGGAAAACTCCAAAACACTCTTATTCTTTCCACCCAGAATGCGAACAGCCACCTTGTCGCGGGAGGAGTGCGGAACCACGGAAAAAGTCAGTGATGCCAGTTCATCCAATGACAACGCATCCTTATTATTCGACCCCTGCGTCACACCGCCGGTGTTGTTTCCATCAGTAACTACGCGCGAAACCCCACGTCCGGCGAGCAGCGAAGGTCCGCATACGACCTGATCGGGGAAGCGGGGCTCAAGCGATTGCGCCTGCTCCGAAAAAAACCGCTCCACCCTCTGGAGTATGTCGTCCGTGTCGTATGGAAGAAAGCGAAAGGCAATACACTGTGGGCTCTTTCGGTTTGCCTGATCATTGAGAACAATAGTGGGGATCAACGATGCCCCGCTCCCGCCGCCCAGCGTGGCTGCCTTCGCCCAATCAACACCGAGGTCCACCGCCAAAATGTGATGCGCCTCCACCAAAAACGACATAAACGGCGTCCCTGTCAAGAGCAAAATAATGCAAAAAAGCAAAAGCAGCGACCGTGTAGGGAGCAGG
>NW_906012.1:0-982 GCF_000209065.1 Trypanosoma cruzi | reverse complement strand
CTGTTGAGCGCCACTAGTATTGTGTATTATGGCGAAATGAATGCTCTTTTTGGTGGCTGTGGCATGTAAAGGGCTCCATTGACGGATGTGGCTGGTGATGAATATAGGATGGCCAGGTACGCGAGTGGCAAGGTTTCGGCTGGATGTGGTAATAGGGAGATGAAGGCGTTTGAGTGGGATTACGGTAGCACATCGAATCCTACCGACCTTTTAAGGTACTGCAAACCCCATCCCGGACGCTTCAAACAATTTTTGGGTGGTGGCAGCGCAGGCGTTAGGCTGGAGGACGGTGGTCGCTATGTGCTGCCTATTCAGTTATTGAATGGTGGTGGAAGGAGCGTTTCTTTGACTATCCTTGCCAAAGGTTTTACGCATGATTGGGAGTTTTCGGATTATACGGCTCCCGAGGACTGCATCCAGCCTGCGGTCCCTGAATGGAGGGCAAAGGTCTCCGCACGATGACGTCGTGTGTGGACGGCAGCCGCAGGGTTTAGAGGGCGGACGAAAAGGGGAGTCGGTGGACGGAGGCATACGGCCCTCTTTCACACGTGTGGGGCAACTCACTGACGCGTCCGGGGCACGGCGTGCAGGGTGGCTTTGTCAGCGCGACGATCGATGGACAGAACGTCGTCCATTTCAGCCAGCCGGTGTATTCCTGGAAGGGGGAGAAGAAGCGGGTCGAGTAGACTTGCGGCTGACGGACATGCAGCGAATTTATGATGTTGGGCCGGTATCCGCTGAAAATGAGAGGTTTGCCGCCAGCACTCTGCTGTACGCCACAGACGAAGTACGATCTTTGTTGGTGGAGAAAGAGTGGATAAAACTGTACTACTCGCACGGGGTCGCTGCTGCGGATGACGAATGCAACATTGCTTTTGTGGACTTGACGGAGAAGTTGGAGGACGTGAAGAGGGTGTTGGTTGCCTGGAAGAAGAAGGATGCGTAGGTTGCGAATGAATACCGCTGCGTGGGTGAAAAGACC
>NW_906011.1:0-982 GCF_000209065.1 Trypanosoma cruzi | reverse complement strand
CCCGCGTGTTTTGTGTGTGCAGGAGGTGTGACGGCCACTTCTGGCAATTTGCACATCCCTTCACGGCGCGGCCTTTGATTTAATTGGCACACCGCATTCCACAGGCAAGGGATATTGTCGCGGATTGGCCACGCTGGTACGGGGATGCTCACACGAGGAATTTTTCCTTTTCCCCAATTTCCCTCCGGCCGTGCGAAATTCATGCACCACAGCAGATACAGAGGGGTGTGGTGTTAGCATGGAGAGTACGATATTCACCGAGACTCTTTCCACGGCAGCGTGCGTGTCTGCACCTTCTCGTTGAACCGTGGAAGCACGCGAGCACACGTCGACGGTTCTGGATCACCTGGTGACTCACATTGTGGACGTACCCTTTTTTCTTGCCAGCAGCACCGAGGAACGCACACACGGATGCAGTTTGTCCTTGGCCACTGCGGCGTACCCAGGAACGAAGCTTGTGATGCATAAGCCAAGGAGGCGTCCGACCTCGCGCAGCTCACAGACGCATGGAGCACCGGCATCGTCGCATTGGCCGGACGTATTATTGGTGTCCGACAGCTCAGGCCATGAGCTCACCGCTCCACTGCAGCAGGTGACTGGGACCCACGCGCACGGACTCCACTGTCACTTGCAGGGAGGAGACTGCACCAGCCTGCCTCCGCACCGGTGTTTCTCACGAATACGGATGGCTGCTACGACCACTGCAACCCGCCATCCCACGCACATGCCGTTGGTGCGGCGCGGATGCCGCACAGCAGACACGCAAAGAACTTTGCACGGAAAAGCCATCTCCTCCCGCTGGACCCCACACCGCCACGATCCGATGCCCGGCAGACTGCCCGGTGTGCGGCAAGCACTGTAGCTGCCGCACTAGTGTCGTGACGCACATGGTTAACGCCCATGGCATTACGCGCTCCCAGGCGCTGCGGGAATTTGGCTTTCGCGGTGGAGTCGGAGCCGCCAGAATCCCACCGAACCACCG
>NW_906010.1:0-982 GCF_000209065.1 Trypanosoma cruzi | reverse complement strand
CCGTTTGCCGCATGGGCGCGCTGTCGAAGGAACCAGGGTCATTTCCTGACCAGGGTGACGATGGCGATGACGTTTTTGGCGTTGGCACCGAGCAGCACCCCACGGCGACTGGTGATGCCGTGTCCGTGGATCGCCAGGCCGGACCGGAGGGCCTCGTGACAGAGCTTCGAGGGCGGCTAGCGGAGCTGGAGGCTGCTTTGTCAAGCGCCACACTGGCCCGGGATAGCGCTGTGGGAGAGGTGGAGCGTCTTGCACGGCAGTGCGCCGATGCGGAGGCGACCATGCACCGGATGGAGGCCGAGATGGCGGCAGAGAATGCCAAGCTGAAGGAGGAGTTGTATCGGATGCAGCAGAGCCATGAGGAGGAGATTGAGGCTGCGCTGCTCGAGGCAAGCGACCGCATTGCGGAGCACGATGATCTGCTTCGGCATAAACTGGAGGAGCAGGAGGCGGAGCTTGAAGCGAGGTTTTTGGAGCAGCTGAATTCGTTCAAGGAGCCCGGTGGTGATTCCGATGCCTTGCATTCTCTGCTGAGTCTGAAGGAAGAGAATGCCAAGCTGAAGGAGGAGTTGTGTCGGATGCAGCAGAGCCATGAGGAGGAGCGTCAGGCAGCGGGGGCGGCGATGCACCGGATGGAGGCCGAGATGAGGTCGCAGCAGCAGACACAGCCAGCCGGGCCGCCACGCCGCGCAGCCGCGTCGTCCACGAACCCGTTTGCCAGCATGGGCGCGCTGTCGAAGGAACCAGGGTCATTTCCTGACCAGGGTGACGATGGCGATGACGTTTTTGGCGTTGGCACCGAGCAGCACCCCACGGCGACTGGTGATGCCGTGTCCGTGGATCGCCAGGCCGGACCGGAGGGCCTCGTGACAGAGCTTCGAGGGCGGCTAGCGGAGCTGGAGGCTGCTTTGTCAAGCGCCACACTGGCCCGGGATAGCGCTGTGGGAGAGGTGGAGCGTCTTGCACGGCAGTGCGCCGATGC
>NW_906009.1:0-982 GCF_000209065.1 Trypanosoma cruzi | reverse complement strand
CTCGAAAACGATCCGCCGAGTGCAGCACCCCTGTGGGCAAGATCTCGCGAAATCCTCCAAGCAGCGGATAGTTCAGGGTTGTTTGGCGTCCAGTGTGTGAACACGCAAACAGACATTGAAAGAGAGTGTCTCTGACCACCACCATTCATAATTCGAAACAAAAATTTAGACCACAACGTGCGGTGCAGCAGCCACTCGAAAACGATCCGCCGAGTGCAGCACCCCTGTGGGCAGGAGCTCGCGAAATTCCTCCAAGCAGCGGATAGTTCAGGGTTGTTTGGCGTCCAGTGTGTGAACACGCAAACAGACATTGAAAGAGAGTGCCTCTGACCACCACCATTCATAATTCGAAACAGAAATTTAGACCACAGCGTGTGGTGCAGCAGCCACTCGAAAACGATCCGCCGAGTGCAGCACCCCTGTGGGCAAGATCTCGCGAAATTCCTCCAAGCAGCGGATAGTTCAGGGTTGTTTGGCGTCCAGTGTGTGAACACGCAAACAGACATTGACAGAGAGTGTCTCTGACCACCACCATTCATAATTCGAAACAAAAATTTAGACCACAGCGTGTGGTGCAGCAGCCACTCGAAAACGATCCGCCGAGTGCAGCACCCCTGTGGGCAAGAGCTCGCGAAATTCCTCCAAGCAGCGGATGGTTCAGGGTTGTTTGGCGTCCAGTGTGTGAACACGCAAACAGACATTGAAAGAGAGTGTCTCTGACCACCACCATTCATAATTCGAAACAAAAATTTAGACCACAGCGTGTGGTGCAGCAGCTACTCGAAAACGATCCGCCGAGTGCAGCACCCCTGTGGGCAAGAGCTCGCGAAATTCCTCCAAGCAGCGGATAGTTCAGGGTTGTTTGGCGTCCAGTGTGTGAACACGCAAACAGACATTGAAAGAAAGTGTCTCTGACCACCACCATTCATAATTCGAAACAAAAATTTAGACCACAGCGTGTGGTGCAGCAGCCACTCGAAAA
>NW_906008.1:0-982 GCF_000209065.1 Trypanosoma cruzi | reverse complement strand
GTGTGTGTGTTGCACGCCCGCCGCTGCAGCGCCCTCTCCGGATTTCGGGGTTATTATTCGGATTTTTACTCAGTAACGAGGACGTGTTCCGCGATGGTGGCTGTTGTGCGGGCCATAAAATTTATTTGAGAAAACATTAGGGGTAAAAAACGATAACGCCCTTTTGTGGCTTTCACTAAATAAATTTAGGACGTGTGCGTTGCTGGTCGATGAGGAAGGGCGCGGGGCCACTGCTGCTGCGCACCACAGCCACCCATCGGACTCCGCAACGGCATTTTCGCTGTTTTTTGTGCATTGTTTCTATTTTGTCCATATGCCTGCAATGCCTTTCTCGTTCCACGATTACTGTGTGGGAGGGCATGCCTGTCAGTTTTTATGCTTCTGGTGTTGTGTAGAAGGAACGAGAGGAAGAACGAAGAATTATGCGGAATGATGTGTTGCCTTGCGTATATTTTGATGTATTTCTGTGGGGTATTTCATTACTTACACCTTCCTTTCTTTTTTTTTTTACGTTGCCCCACACGTGTCTCAGTGTTTGCTTTAGGACGGCCACACACGGGTAGCTTGAGTCGCGGGTATATATATATATATTGATGTCATTTTGTGTTGGGCAATAACGTGGGCACTTTTTTTAGGCATCCACTCTCCACAGCATGCTGCCTGATATTTTGGAGTCATCCCCGATGTAACGCAACCACCGCTGTGGCACTCATGGGGATTAAGATGGGACGCGGGACAGCGAAAGATATTGCGCGGCACATGTGTCTGCTGCATTTGTTCTGTTGGGGAGGTTTCAATGTGGAAGGAGAGGGATGCACATTGCACGATTCCGAGGCTCGGAGGAGTTATTGCCCTGCCCCTCTTTTATTATTATTTTGTATGATCTCTGGCTTCCACCCGTGTTTGCCCCGATTGCTTTCCCTGAGTGGAGCTGCGCCATGGCCATCCTTTTTTTGTTGTTTGCGGGAGGAAAAACACATTG
>NW_906007.1:0-982 GCF_000209065.1 Trypanosoma cruzi | reverse complement strand
TGCTGGAGGAATTTCGCGAGATCTTGCCCACAACGGTGCTGCACTCGGATAATCGTTTTCGAGCGGCTGCTGCACCACACGTTGTGGTCTAAATTTTTGTTTCGAATTATGAATGGTGGTGGTCAGAGACACTCTCTGTCACTATCTGTTTGCGTGTTCACACACTGGACACCAAACAACCCTGAACTATCCGCTGCTTGGAGGAATTTCGCGAGATCCTGCCCACAAGGGTGCTGCAGTCGGCGGATCGTTTTCGAGCGGCTGCTGCACCACACGCTGTGGTCTATGTTTTTGTTTCGAATTATGAATGGTGGTGGTCAGAGGCACTCTCTTTCAATGTCTGTTTGCGTGTTCACACACTGAACGCCAAACAACCCGGAACTATCCGCTGCTTGGAGGAATTTCGCGAGCTCTTGCCCACAGGGGTGCTGCAGTCGGCGGATCGTTTTCGAGCGGCTGCTGCACCACACGCTGTGGTCTATGTTTTTGTTTCGAATTATGAATGGTGGTGGTCAGAGGCACTCTCTGTCACTATCTGTTTGCGTGTTCACACACTGGACGCCAAACAACCCTGAACTATCCGCTGCTTGGAGGAATTTCGCGAGCTCTTGCCCACAACGGTGCTGCAGTCGGCGGATCGTTTTCGAGCGGCTGCTGCACCACACGCTGTGGTCTATGTTTTTGTTTCGAATTATGAATGGTGGTGGTCAGAGGCACTCTCTTTCAATGTCAGTTTGCGTGTTCACACACTGGACACCAAACAACCCGGAACTATCCGCTGCTTGGAGGAATTTCGCGAGCTCTTGCCCACAGGGGTGCTGCAGTCGGCGGATCGTTTTCGAGCGGCTGCTGCAACACACGCTGTGGTCTATGTTTTTGTTTCGAATTATGAATGGTGGTGGTCAGAGACACTCTCTTTCAATGTCTGTTTGCGTGTTCACACAATGGACACCAAACAAACCCGGAACTATCCGCTGCTTGG
>NW_906006.1:0-982 GCF_000209065.1 Trypanosoma cruzi | reverse complement strand
CGGTCCTCACCGTGCCATGCTCTCAGCGTGCGGTGCGCCGGCCGCTCCGAACATCCACACGTGCTTGCGTCTCACCGTCGCTCCCAGCCCCGTTCGTTGGTTGCATCAGGGATGCCGCCATCCGGAGACGGGCATAAGGACGTTGCATCCAACAAAACCCTCAGAGGCACCCGCTGGGCCAGCGACAACCATCACTGCGGGGTGTGCGGCCCTTCCGTCGCTCACCTCAAATCGCACTTCTACGCCTCCTCGAGCAGCAGCAGCAGCATAAATACACCGGTCCACTAGGGGCCGTCACCAGCCATTGCAGGGAGACCACTGTGCCTCAGTGCTATGAAACCCGAATTGCATTGACGGGTCACTTCGGAAAGTCCTGTCGCATCCTCCCCCATTATGCGGAAACACATCCATCGTGCATGTGTCCACCGCAGCCAAATGAATCCGGTCCAAATACCCTCCAAATCAAATTCCCCTTTCCTCACGCCATTCCTTCATTCCATACGCCCTGACCCTCATCCGCACGTGCCCACTCACACAAGCCGCCATCGACAGATGGTGGCCACCCAACGCTCCGGAAACACATGCCCAGCACACACACGCGCATAACAAATGACATGCGCGAGCGCACGGCACAACGGCGAAGAAGCGCACACCGAAAGGATGCGGCCCTCCACTGCAGTCGCAGCCCACCGCGCGCATCACACCCGCAGGAAGAGTGACTCGCGGTGCGCGCTCCCTCTCCTCCTTCCCTTCATGCCCACTAAAGGAAGCAGCAGCCACCCGCAACCGCCAGCACACGCCACAAAAGAAGCATCCAAATCGACTGCGATGTGTATTTTGTGCATGCATGTGGTTGTGTGTGCCTGCAGACACACGAGGCAAAGAAGTAAAAACAGGAGCAGAGCATGTGAGGGGGCGCACAAACAAAAACAGTACAGCAGAAGTGCACGGCACAAATAAAGAGGAAAAGACCGCTCAAGCT
>NW_906005.1:0-982 GCF_000209065.1 Trypanosoma cruzi | reverse complement strand
TTCGATGGGCTGACGCCCACAAAAGCACGCCACAAAAGGCCACTGTGATCGCACACGCTCTTGCGATGAGCGTCGGTGTGTGCATGGATCCGCTGCTCACACGTGCTGGCAGGCAGCCTGCAGCCGGTGCCCTCGTGCCAGTTCGTCGGCTCCGGCACGGAAAAGAGAAAACGGCCATTTCCCGATGCACTTATTCCCACCAGCAGCACCAACACGCTGGTCGCCAGCCGTCATTCCTCAGCACATCCAGGAATGCTGAAAAGTGACGTGGAACTGTCAGCCAGCAATGCCACAATCCCGCACACATTTCGGCTCCACCAGAGAAGACACACAAATCACAAACAACACCCTCCACATGCCATCCGAACATCATTCCAACACACCGCGACACGCCAAACAGAAGTATTCGTCGCTCCAATGCACCTCCCCACACAATCACATAGTCCACGCACCACGCACGGCAGCAGCTCACACCCGTCAAACAAATGTTCTTCGGATCAGTGTTACCCACGTGCTGCGGTGGGAAGTAAACAAAAGAGACGAGCTGCCAAACCCCAAAAGAGTGCCACGAATGGCCGCAACCCAAAGGAACGCAGCCACTCAAATGAATTCAGTTCTAATGCCCTCAACCCTCCACCTTCTCCCACAAAAGCCCCCAAAATTAAAATCAAATGCACTGTTAAATAAAGCCGCCGTGCAACACCAAACAAAGCCGCAGTGCCTCCTGCTGCCATCCGGGCCGTTGTTGTCGCCTTCACGGGGACAGACGCCCATTGGCTATTTAAAACGACGTGCTACACCTGCAACGCATCTCCTGCGCTTTGAGGCGCACGTGCCTCACTATCACCAGAGACGCCCACGCACCGTCGGTACGCACCACATTGTGAAAGAAAAAAGAATACGCCAGAGTGAAAACGAGGCACCCGCTGGCAATCGCGTCGCAGGCATCATCACAGGCAGCACCAAAACCGCTGCAGTCAAC
>NW_906004.1:0-982 GCF_000209065.1 Trypanosoma cruzi | reverse complement strand
GTGGGAGTCAGAGACACTCTCTGTCAATATCTGTTTGCGTGTTCACACACTGGACACCAAACAACCCTGAATTATCCGCTGCTGGAGGAATTTCGCGAGCTCTTGCCCACAAGGGTGCTGCACTCGGCTGATCGCTTTCGAGCGGCTGCTGCATCACACGTTGTGGTCCAAATTTTTGTTTCCGATTGTGAATGGTGGGAGTCAGAGACACTCTCTGTCAATATCTGTTTGCGTGTTCACACACTGGACACCAAACAACCCTGAACTATCCGCTGCTTGGAGGAATTTCGCGAGCTCTTGCCCACACGGGTGCTGCACTCGGCTGATCGTTTTCGAGCGGCCGCTGCATCACACGTTGTGGTCTGAATTTTTGTTTCCGATTGTGAATGGTGGGAGTCAGAGGCACTCTCTGTCAATATCTGTTTGCGTGTTCACACACTGGACACCAAACAACCCTGAATTATCCGCTGCTTGGAGGAATTTCGCGAGCTCTTGCCCACACGGGTGCTGCACTCGGCTGATCGTTTTCGAGCGGCCGCTGCATCACACGTTGTGGTCCAAATTTTTGTTTCCGATTGTGAATGGTGGGAGTCAGAGGCACTCTCTGTCAATATCTGTTTGCGTGTTCACACACTGGACACCAAACAACCCTGAACTATCCGCTGCTTGGAGGAATTTCGCGAGCTCTTGCCCACACGGGTGCTGCACTCGGCTGATCGTTTTCGAGAGGCCGCTGCATCACACGTTGTGGTCTGAATTTTTGTTTCCGATTGTGAATGGTGGGAGTCAGAGACACTCTCTGTCAATATCTGTTTGCGTGTTCACACACTGGACACCAAACAACCCTGAACTATCCGCTGCTTGGAGGAATTTCGCGAGCTGTTGCCCACACGGGTGCTGCACTCGGCTGATCGTTTTCGAGCGGCCGCTGCATCACACGTTGTGGTCTGAATTTTTGTTTCCAATTATGAATGGTGGAGTC
>NW_906003.1:0-982 GCF_000209065.1 Trypanosoma cruzi | reverse complement strand
AGGCAATGAACACAGAGGTCAAGGAAAATACGGAGACAGAAACTCACACACAAAGGAAACTCGCCAACACAGAAAGCAGCGGGAGTTGTACCGGCGAACGGAAGGCAATTCAGGGGTAATCAACGGTGCGGCATACGCGGAATGCAGTTTTTGTTATACAAGCAGAGTCGCCGTACCAATGCCAAAGGATTCAAGGGGGGGTTCTTCTATACTTTGTGGAATATGACGCCCAAGATGGTACCGGATGACTGCTTTTTCTTTCCTTACCCCTCCCTCTCAGGTTGGTTCGGATCTTTTTTTACTGTTCTGTTTCTATTTCTTTGGCGGACAGGGTACGTTTTTACTTGGGTATGGATGTTAACTATTTTTTAATTTTTTTGGTGAAGTGTAGAGGGGGTGATTGTGTGGCAATGGAGGCCATGTAGGTTGTCACAGAATCGTTGCGATCAGGTCGGGGTGCCATTTACGGTCGCGGTGCGACCACTTTCAAAAAAAAACTATCGATACAGTCTCTGTACCATATTGGTACACGAAGCTTCCAAATCCGCTTCTGGCGGTTATGTTTGGTCAATTTATTTGACCCGGGTCTACGGACCTTTTTTTTGTATGGTATCCCTGTACCCTTGTGCAACTGTTTTCCAGTTTTCCCTTCCAGTTTTATACTGTTCCCCTACGTTCCGTGTCCTTTATTTTTTTTGCACTTTTATTTGTTTTGTTTTCTATTGACTTTGTTCTGTTTTTGTTTATTTTTGCGGCGGTGGCCACTCATTTCAGTGCAGCGCGACGGCAGCACGGCTGAGCGGCAGTCTTGGAAGACGAATGAATGACTTGTAGAAAAAAAGACATGGCATATTGCACATTTGTGTAGACTGTTTTTCTTTTCTTTTGTTTCCGTTGTTTTTGGATGTTTACTTGTTTTTTGATGCTGTTGCTTGTGTTTTGGCGAGAAAAATGTTTGTTTGATTTTTTATTGTTTTTCTGT
>NW_906002.1:0-982 GCF_000209065.1 Trypanosoma cruzi | reverse complement strand
GTGACGAATAACAACACGCCCCAATAAGCAGAAAAGAAGTAAAACAAAATGGCGCTGAGCGGCACACCGGTAAGCCAAAAATACGCAATCACCAATAAAAAAGCCGGCGATCACCCAGCAGGCACATCAAGCCTCCTAAAAACCAACCTGGAACAGACAAAAAAAAAGAGACAATCATAGAAAACAAAGATCCCCGCCCCCAAACAGGAAAAACATTAAAGAAAACGCGATTCTTTTTTTTGTCCTTACTGCCGGGGTTGGCCGCTGCAAGAAATAAAAAATGGTAGGGCGGTGGCCCCGGACGTTGGATACAACACGACGTGTCGAATTATCCAAGTTTGCAGCGGCTGCCCCGGACGTTAGATACAGGACGACGTGTCGAATTATCCAAGTTGCAGCGGCTGCCCCGGACGTTGGATACAACACGACGAATCGTAGTAACCACGCTGCGGCTGCGGCCCCGTACGAGAGATATATGACGACTTATCGTAGTAACCACGCTGCGGCTGCGGCCCCGTACGAGAGATATATGACGAACTTATCGTAGTAACCACGCTGCGGCGGCGCACCCTAAACATGTCGTTTTCGTTTTCCAGGGGACAACGCAAATGTGCTCGATTGTTCGAAGATCGAAATTAATACTTTACGTGAAAAGGGGTCGCGCGACCGCATTTTTATAGCTCAGTGGCAAACACGCTCACAATGTCATCCGGGGACGCGGGTTCGATTCCCGCAGAAGCCTAAGTTTTTTCCATTTTTTTTTTGAATTCTTGTTTCATATTGCTTTTTAAACTTCTGGTTTGCAGGACGGTGTGCGAGTTCTGCAATCGCACTGATTCCATCTGTTTCGTGGTTTGTGCGGCTGCGGCTGCGGTGGTGGCCGCGTGAGAGTGAGTGTGAGAGAGCATGCACCGCCCGCAACACACTCTTCCTTCTCTCTCTGTGTGTGTGTGTGTCCCCTTGCATGGACTCTCGCCCCTCA
>NW_906001.1:0-982 GCF_000209065.1 Trypanosoma cruzi | reverse complement strand
TCGGTGGCGGTCGCTGCAGTGAAGACTGACGTCCCACGCGGTGTCCCTTTTCTAGGTCCGGTCCTCACCGTGCCATGCTCTCAGCGTGCGGTGCGCCGGCCGCTCCGAACATCCACGCGTGCTTGCGTCTCACCGTCGCTCCCAGCCCCGTTCGTTGGCTGCATCAGGGATGTCGCCATCCAGAGACGGGCATAAGGACGTTTCATCCAACAAAACCTTCAGAGGCACCCGGTGGGCCAACGACGACCGTCACTGCGGGATGTGTGGCCCTTCCGCCGCTCACCTCAAATCGCACTTCTACACCTCCTCGAGCAGCAGCAGCAGCATAAATACACCGGTCCACTAGAGGCCGTCACCAGCCATTGCAGGAAGAACACTGTGCCTCAGTGCCATGAAACCCGAATTGCATTGACGGGCCACTTCGGAAAACCCCGTCGCATCCTCCCCCAATTATGCAAAAACACATCCGTCGTGCATGTGTCCACCGCAGACAAATGAATCTGGTCCAAATACCCTCCAAATTAAATTCCCCTTTCCCCAAGCCATTCCTTCATTCCATACGCCCTGACCCTCATCCGCACGTCCCCACTCACACAAACCGCCATAGACAGATGGTGGCCGCCCAACGCCCCGGAAAAACATGCCCAGCACGCACGCGCATAACAAATGATATGCGCAAAAGCACGGCACAACGGCGGAGAAGCGCACACCGAAAGGATGCGGCCCTCCACAGCAGTCGCAGCCCACCGCGCGCATCACACCCGCAGGAAGAGTGACTCGCGGTGCGCGCTCCCTCTCTCCTCCTTCCCTTCATGCCCACGGAGGAAGCAGCAGCCACCCGCAACCGCCAGCACACGCTACAAAAGAAGCAACAAAATCCACTGCAATGTGCATTCTGTGTCGTTGTGTGTGCCTGCAGACACACGAAGCAAAGGAGTAAAAACAGGAGCGGAGCATGTGAGGGGACGCACAAAAAAAAAAA
>NW_906000.1:0-982 GCF_000209065.1 Trypanosoma cruzi | reverse complement strand
AAAATGGCTCAAGGGATGCAAGGAGTTCCCCAAGTATAGTTGAACTTCAATATTTCCACAGATGTTCCCCGATAACATGTATCGCAGTATCCCATGCGAGACCGCAGCTCCATGAGGAAGCAAAAGAATCACGTGACGGCTAACGCGCGTAATGGAATCCGTCCATTCATCTTCCGTGACACAACGCCATCTCAATAGGTTTTTGTTGAATCCCATGACCCCGAGTACCTCTTCAAAGAGCGTTTTATTTTCGTCGTCCATACCAGGCGCATTCACAACACGTGTCAGTGGGTGCATTGTCAGTTGATAGGGTCGTTTGTCACAATTCCTCAAGACGCTTGCATGCGCGTAGCTGCTGTGTAAGGGAAGGGGGTACAGGGCCAGGACCGACTCCAGTTGGGGTTTTGTGCAGCGTGCGTAGAAATCAATCGACTCTTCCTTTTCAACTTCGCTCTCCACCTCACCGAGAGCCTCACTCCAGAGAAAACCCCTCAGCGTCTCCTCAAGCCGCATAACTTTCTTCAAACACGCCAGGCAAACAGAAGCGGTGCTGTCGTGAATACCAAGCTCAGGCAAACGCACACGATTTTCCGACAGACATTTTTCGCATACATGGCGTTGGCACCGGTCGCACTCATTGACGCCCGAGAACCACGAGAACACACGAAGACAAAGAGCGCATCGCTTTCGCTCTTCGTTTTTCATCCGACATTTTTTCTTTTCTCTAGCGCTACTGGAAGTAGCGACACAAAACTCCCCGTTCTTTTCACCCCGTTTCTTCTGTCGGTACCTAATGAACTCCGTATCCTTTGCCTCCTCTGGGAGCTGTGAGCGATGGAATGTGGAGCGCGGGAGCACCTGGTATGCCGGGTTCATGACCCAACGTGGGACACCCGTGCGGTACAAAATGAAATCACGATAAAAGCGGCGCACGTGGCTCTGAAGCCGCTCGACTCCATCGCCACAGTCAATTCAAAATTCA
>NW_905999.1:0-982 GCF_000209065.1 Trypanosoma cruzi | reverse complement strand
CAGGGTTGTTTGGTGTCCAGTTTGCGAACACGCAAACAGATATTGACAGAGAGTGCCTCTGACCCCCACCATACACAATCGGAAACAAAAATTTGGACCACAACGTGTGATGCAGCAGCCGCTCGAAAACGATCAGCCGAGTGCAGCACCCGTGTGGGCAAGAGCTCGCGAAATTCCCCCAAGCAGCGGATAATTCAGGGTTGTTTGGTGTCCAGTGTGTGAACACGCAAACAGATATTGACAGAGAGTACCTCTGACTCCCATCATTCATAATTGAAAACAAAAATTTAGACCACAACGTGTGATGTAGCAGCCGCTCGAAAACGATCAGCCGAGTGCAGCACCCGTGTGGGCAAGAGCTCGCGAAATTCCTCCAAGCAGCGGATAATTCAGGGTTGTTTGGTGTCCAGTGTGTGAACACGCAAACAGATATTGACAGAGAGTGCCTCTGACTCCCACCATACACAATCGGAAACAAAAATTTGGACCACAACGTGTGATGCAGCAGCCGCTCGAAAACGATCAGCCGAGTGCAGCACCCGTGTGGGCAAGAGCTCGCGAAATTCCTCCAAGCAGCGGATAATTCAGGGTTGTTTGGTGTCCAGTGTGTGAACACGCAAACAGATATTGACAGAGAGTGCCTCTGACCCCCACCATTCATAATTGGAAACAAAAATTTAGACCACAACGTGTGATGCAGCAGCCGCTCGAAAACGATCAGCCGAGTGCAGCACCCGTGTGGGCAAGAGCTCGCGAAATTCCCCCAAGCAGCGGATAATTCAGGGTTGTTTGGTGTCCAGTGTGTGAACACGCAAACAGATATTGACAGAGAGTGCCTCTGACCCCCACCATTCATAATTGGAAACAAAAATTTAGACCACAACGTGTGATGCAGCAGCCGCTCGAAAACGATCAGCCGAGTGCAGCACCCGTGTGGGCAAGAACTCGCGAAATTCCCCCAAGCAGCGGATAATTCAGGGTT
>NW_905998.1:0-982 GCF_000209065.1 Trypanosoma cruzi | reverse complement strand
CTGAATTTCTATGACTTTGCCGCACGTGGCGAGATACCCGACGCTGTCTACTGGAATACCCCAGAGCCGAACAGCAGTACGATTGGCGAGCTTGGTTACCTTCTCTTGGCCTGTGAGACACATCAAATAAAAAACAACACCGTACCCCATTCAACGGATAGTACGGACGAAGGTGGCGAGTGCCTTACAAGGAATGATTCCTCGAAGGGACCAAAATTACAGAGTGAGTCCTCTGTTATTGCTACAAGTCGTGCCGCAGAGGTTCTAGGAATGGAGTCGATGCCCGACCTTGAGAACTTTGCAGAAAAGAAGCAGCGTGCGGAAGAGGAGAGTTACGCAGGCGGTTTTAGTGGGGTTAACCCTCACGCGAATCGCACACATTCCGTTGTGACTCTTTTTTCAACCAACAAGGGTCTTATCGTACACAATGCCGTCTTACTAAAAAAGTACCAAATTTGTTTAGTTGGCCTTACTGTTCCCGATTTTTTACTGGCCTCCGTGCGCATCAATGGTAACCCTAGCAATCCTGAGGACTACATGATTGAGCAAAAGCGACTGCGAGACTTTGAAGGGCTCAAAACGGAAAAAGACGTAGCGGTATTGGAGGCACTTATGAAGTTCAGCTACTACTCCACCATAGGCAATATGGATGAGGCATATCGCTGCGTCAAGACCATTAAAAACTCTACAGTTTGGCAAAGTCTCGCACGAATGTGCATCTCCTCCGGTCGTCTTGACGTCGCGGAGGTTTGTCTTGCGCAGATGCAGGATGGTGTTGCCGCTAGTGCTCTCCGAGAAGCCCGCACAAAGTACCCAGAGGAGAAGGATGTGCATCTTGCAACTCTTGCCTGTGGTCTTGGATTGGTGAAAGAGTGTGAGGATCTCCTGCGCAAGGCCAAGAGGTTTGACCTCATCACGGATCTGCTGTTGGCGTGCGGTAAGTTCGAGCAGGCACAGCGACATGCGAAACAGTACGACCGCA
>NW_905997.1:0-982 GCF_000209065.1 Trypanosoma cruzi | reverse complement strand
CGCTGAACTTCCGCCCATGAGGCGCTTCGCGTCGAAGACGGTGTTCGTCGGGTTCATCGCAACCTGGTTCTTCGCGGCATCACCGATCAGACGCTCCGTGTCGGTGAACGCCACGTACGACGGCGTTGTGCGGTTGCCCTGATCGTTCGCAATGATCTCCACGCGCTCGTTCTGCCAAACACCAACGCACGAGTAAGTTGTGCCGAGATCGATGCCGATGGCTCCCTCGTACGTCATTTCCTTCTTCTTCCCTGCTGTTTTTTTAAAAGATAACTCTCGACCTTGATTGACTCTGGCGTGCTCCGTGGCACACGGCGGAGGAGCGGGGGAGAAAGGAGGAAAGGAAGCCGGCAGTACAAGGACACGCACACAGGCGGCAACAGCAACAACAATGGCAGAGGCAACCGTGGTGCCCTCAACAGCACAAGTGCCATCGCAATGACAGTACCAATAACAACCGTAACCAATAATAATAATAATAATAATAATAATAATAATAATAATAATAATAATAACAATAACAATAATAATAATAATGGAGAGGGAAAAAAAACAATAATAAAAATAGTGATGGCTGCTGGGTTTGTCGCAGACCACTACGCTCTACAAAGGAGAAAACCAACGGGTTATTCGTTCGCGAACAGACGCCGCCATGAGAACATCTTCAGGGATGCGCTCTCAGTCAACTTCCTCCACCTTCGGTCCTGACGAAGACGACGGGTTCGCGCCGCCAGGCATGCCCCCGGGCATTCCACCAGGCATACCGCCAGGCATACCGCCAGGCATACCGCCGCCCGCGCCCATGCCCTGGTACATCTTCGTCATGATGGGCGTGCACAGGTTCTCCAGCTCCTTCTGGCGGTGCTCGTACTCCTCCTTGCTGGCCTCCTGGTTGTTGTTCAGCCATTGCAGCGCCTCCTCCACGGCACTCGTAATCGTGTTCTTGTCGGCCTCCTCCATCTTGCCAGCGACGTTCGGCTCG
>NW_905996.1:0-982 GCF_000209065.1 Trypanosoma cruzi | reverse complement strand
ACTCTGTTAAATTAAAAATAATTCTAAGATGCCGCTGGTCTTGTACGTAAGCATCCGGCTCCTGAACAAACGTCTCCATAATGACGTTCCCATTTTTTTTTCACAACCCACTCATCGCCCAATTTGCTCCGGAGGAAATCGTTCAGCTTCATGTCGGTCCTGAGAGTGTCTCCCTCCAGCAGAATGTCCTTTACGCTGCTGCTCATGGTCCACCGTGGTTGCCGCGTTCCCTTCACCCCTCTGCGAGCCGCAGCGTCGGAACCATCGCCGGAGCCACGGCGAGGTGCCATCACAACACCCGTGCGGTGAAGCATCCCACTCGCACCGCCCAACTGCGGCCAGCAGGCGCCGATGGCTCCAAAGGACACTCGCGGCTGTTTCCTCCCGCAGTCCCAATGGCATTGGGCGTGGCACTCGCACGGCGGGGCGGTCGGCGCGCCATGCAGCCGCACTGCAACGCCTGTCGGTGAAGCAGTCAAGACCCACCGCCCCCGCAGCAACGCAACGTGCAATCGGCCACAACACCGCCACATTATCGCCCTTTTATATTTTATTTTATTTTATTCACGTTGTCTGTTTATTTGTTTGCCCTATCACTAACACTGAAAATAAGTGTGCACCTTCACGAAAGAATAAAAAGAAAACACGATCCCACCGTCCCGCCGCGGGTCAACACTCTCCTCCACCCACCGCCATCACCGCGCAGGGGACCGCAGTCACATCGCAGAGTCAACACCACAATGTGCACCACACCATCGTGCACTGAACGATGGGCGGGACGCAGCCATGCGTCGCCCCGCTCCATTTTCCCACCACTCAAGCGTTGCGTGCCCGCACAAAGTAGCAAACACAATCAGAGTGCACACAAACCCAATCATCCCCCTCACTCGCTGAAGCACATTATTCGCATGGAGTGACAACATTTGGGGACACACCAGCAGTAGCTGGCTGCATGGAATTTCCCTGCCAACCCCCCCAAAAA
>NW_905995.1:0-982 GCF_000209065.1 Trypanosoma cruzi | reverse complement strand
CAACGTGTGATGCAGCGGCCGCTCGAAAACGATCAGCCGAGTGCAGCACCCTCGTGGGCAAGAGCTCGCGAAATTCCTCCAAGCAGCGGATAATTCAGGGTTGTTTGGTGTCCAGTGTGTGAACACGCAAACAGATATTGACAGAGACTGCCTCTGACTCCCACCATTCATAATCGGAAACAAAAATTTAGACCACAACGTGTGATGCAGCGGCCGCTCGAAAACGATCAGCCGAGTGCAGCACCCGTGTGGGCAAGAGCTCGCGAAATTCCTCCAAGCAGCGGATAGTTCAGGGTTGTTTGGTGTCCAGTGCATGAACACGCAAACAGATATTGACAGAGAGTGTCTCTGACTCCCACCATTCATAATTGGAAACAAAAATTTGGACCACAACGTGTGATGCAGCAGCCGCTCGAAAACGATCAGCCGAGTGCAGCACCCTCGTGGGCAAGAGCTCGCGAAATTCCTCCAAGCAGCGGATAGTTCAGGGTTGTTTGGTGTCCAGTGCATGAACACGCAAACAGATATTGACAGAGAGTGTCTCTGACTCCCACCATTCATAATTGGAAACAAAAATTTAGACCACAACGTGTGATGCAGCGGCCGCTCGAAAACGATCAGCCGAGTGCAGCACCCGTGTGGGCAAGAGCTCGCGAAATTCCTCCAAGCAGCGGATAGTTCAGGGTTGTTTGGTGTCCAGTGTGTGAACACGCAAACAGATATTGACAGAGACTGCCTCTGACTCCCACCATTCATAATCGGAAACAAAAAATTAGACCACAACGTGTGATGCAGCGGCCGCTCGAAAACGATCAGCCGAGTGCAGCATCCGTGTGGGCAAGAGCTCGCGAAATTCCTCCAAGCAGCGGATAATTCAGGGTTGTTTGGTGTCCAGTGTGTGAACACGCAAACAGATATTGACAGAGACTGCCTCTGACTCCCACCATTCACAATCGAAAACAAAAATTCAGACCACAACGTG
>NW_905994.1:0-982 GCF_000209065.1 Trypanosoma cruzi | reverse complement strand
GAGACGGCGTGGTCCAGTTTCTTGGAGACGCAATTCGTCAGGACGCCGCCCGTGTAGGGCATCCAACTGCTGGCGTCGACGGCAACGGAAAGCGGGCCCTTGACTGCAAGCACTGCGGCTATTCGTTTCTCGTCCCTTGGTATAGTAACGTAACCGGTAATCGTGGCACCCACCGTGTGGCCTGATGTCGTGCACGGCGGCGATATCCCGATGCACGAATGATAGGGGTAGCTCTCCTCCGTGTACACGGCGCCGTTATTCTCCTGCACAATCCACTTGAAGGCAACCAACGGCGAGCCACCACCACAGCCAGAGTTAGTGTTGTCGCACGACACGAGCATCTGCTCCGACAGGTTCGTCAGCGGGTTACCGGCGAGAAACCACTGGCCCTCAATGTTGCCAATGGCGGCAAAGGCCCAGCACGAGCCGCACATTCCCTGGTTCTTGACGGCTGTCACGGCGCCTTCCTCGCGCCAATCCTTTGCCGCGGGCGCGCCAACAAACTCCACGTCCACCGGCACTCTCGCGCGCTCCTGCGCCGCCGCAAAGTGCGCCGCGCCGTTGTGGTAGCGGGACCGGAATTCCTCGCGCGTGAGGTCCGAGAAGGGCGTGACGCCGAAGGTCGCGTGTGGGTTTGCCGCGGCGTGCAGCCTCGCAAGAAACAGGTTCGCCCGGAACACGCTCAGGCGGAACGCCTCCTCCGCGGCGCTCCCGTACACCCTGCCATGCTTCTGCTTGAATTCCGCGAATTGCGACGCCAGCGTCTCCTCCGCATGCAGGCTCGCCGTCGCCGCGGGGACGAGGCACGCCATGACGACCAGGACGGCCGCGAGCGACAGCGCACGCGCCCAGCCAGACATTACTGCTTGTGTGGGCGTGTTTCCTTCCTTGTGTGCCTTCCACAGCGTCACCTTCAGACTGTGGTGGTGTGCGGGCGTTGACGTGGAGAGAAGGAGCATGCGCGCGTGTATGTGCACGCCAC
>NW_905993.1:0-982 GCF_000209065.1 Trypanosoma cruzi | reverse complement strand
CACGGACGAGCAGCAGCACAGGGCGAGCACCAACAGTGCGCACAGCAGACGGCGCGTCATCATCATCGTGAGTGTGGTCGTTCAGTGGTGTGGAGCTGATCTGCACAGTGAGGGAAATGGAGAGCAACAGGGGAGACGAGAGGTGCGGCTGACACACACAGAGGGCACACCACATGAGAAGAGGGCAGCGGCCAGGCATGCACCGTACGCCGCACGCCACACACGACACACACTCCAATCCACGGCAGCAGGCACACACACACACAGCCCTGCCGCAGCAACAACACACAGATGGAGGAGGGAGAAGCAAACAGGAGCGGCACACAAGGCTCCACCGCATGTGCATGCGGCGAGAGCGGTTCGTCGTGTCTGCACCCCTCACGGAGGGTGCGCACACACAAGAAGGTGCAGCGCACACAGCAACACAACAGCAAAGTAACAATACAAAAAGGAGATCCCCGCACACCACGTGGATTGTTGGTCCACGGGAAGTGCAGCCAATATTCACCACAAGCAGTTCATTTGCAGTAGGCCTTCGTCCACATTCGGCGCAGACCACTTCATGCAAGCGCGGTCACCACCGCAACAGGAGCTGCTGCACACGCAACAGGAAACAAAAAAGGGAGGTGGTGTGGGAGACTACGGTGCTGCTGTCACTGCCGCCATGCGAAGCTGTGTTTATGTTGTTAGTGGCGGTGGCGATGTCCCTCTTGAACCCCTCGCTGTGGGCTGCGGGGTAACTTTGCCGGCTGATGTGCCTTCGATTTTGTTGTTGCATTCTTCTTCTCCACTTCTTCTGTGGAGGGTCCGGCGTCCTCTCCGTTCAGGTGGCTCGCATTATGATTGGTCGTGGTGGTGCTGGCGGCGGCGTTAAACTCTGCAGCTGGAAGAAATGCGGTGCCGTGGTCAGCCTCGGCAGCAGGCGCTTTGTCTCCACGCCAATACGTTTCTGTTTTCTCTGCAGCGTCAGAAAGTGGAAACT
>NW_905992.1:0-982 GCF_000209065.1 Trypanosoma cruzi | reverse complement strand
CGGGTACGGGCGCGACTGCCTGCCGGTGTACCTGCCGCACGTGGACGGGTGCAACCGCACGCCTGGCATGCCGCCGCTGAGCCACACGGCGACGCTGACGGAGAAACGCAGCCCGACAACAACGTGGACACCGACACCAACACCGAGTCTGAGCGCGACGCAATACAGTCCGCTGCAGTACGTGCCGACGGAGACACTGCAGGTGACGGAGACGGTGGCGCTGCCGCCCACGCGGACGCCGACGGCGTCGGTGAGCAGCACGCTGTGGTGGAGCGACGTGGCGTGCCCGACGCTCGCCGTGACGACGACGGCGGCTGGAGGGAGCCTGACGCAGAACGAGATCCGCGGCGGTGGGAGCGCCGTCCCGACGCGGCTGATGGTGGCGCTGCCGCCACCGTTTCGTTGGGCACGCGACCCGCGGCTCGGCACGCACCTGAGCTTCGTGCCGGTGTTGATGGCGCAGCCGAGTGGGTTCGGTGGTCCGTGGGGAGCGATGCTGAGCAACGCGACGTGGGTGCGCAACGCGACGAATCCTTTCACCGTCCTGGAGCTGGCTGTGCCCGTGCACCGCGGTTACTTCATTGCTGCCGACGAGACGATAGTCATTCGCTGCGACGCTGCGGCGGTTTCCGGCGGCTGCAAGGGTGTGCTGCTTGGTTCCTTCACGATCAGATCCGACACGCTGCCCGCCGCTGCCAGCGCCCTCTCGGCGATCACCGGCGTTGTTGCGGGTGCGACGGCTGTTGCCGTGGTGGTGACTGGCGGGCTGGGCTCCATCCTTGAGATGCAGGCGCTCGGCGTGTTTGCGAGGATGTCGTGTGCCTCGGCGCAGGAGCGTGCGAGCACCGTTGCGCTGCCGTACTTCCTGTCGGTGTTCGCTGCTCTTGACCCGCTGTGGATGGTGGTGGGCAACGCGCTGCTCGCCGCTGTGTTCGGGTGCGTGCACTGCGGTGTGACGGCGGCCTTCCAGCGGGGCGCGGCG
>NW_905991.1:0-982 GCF_000209065.1 Trypanosoma cruzi | reverse complement strand
GCTCCGCAGTACCCGGCCGCCAGCACGGTTGCACTGCACCCACACGACGCCGCTCGTGATCGTCGGCCCGGAGACAAGCGTCGCGCCAGCGGCAGCGCAGCGCGCAATCGACACGGTGCCGCCGCTCAGCGTCACCCCCGACAGCAACGCCACAGTCGACGCCTCGCCCACCGCCCACACGTCGTGCATGTCCAGCCACCCGCCGGCACCGAACGTCCCACCGTCGCAGCGCACCAGCGAGGACGCGACAGGCCCCTCGACGCCCACGAAGCGCAGCACCGAATCAAACACCGCGAGGCGCTCTCCAAGGACAATGCCGCCGCCGCTGCTCACAACCGACACGTTCGTCACGGAGAACACCGAGTGGGTCCGCAGACTGAGGCGCGACGAGGACGCCACATGCATCGCGGATGCGGTCGGACCGCCCGACGCCTCCAGCAACACGCCGTCAAGCACCACCGCGCTCGACAGCAGGTCCACGTCGCCGCCAACGTACACCGCCGACCCGCCCGCCTGCGACGACTTCAGCACAGTGTTGTTCACACGCAGCTGCGACTGCGACAGCGAGGTCGCGTGCAGCACAAGCGGCGACGCCACCGCGTCCGTCAGTCCGCCCAGCTGCGAGTAGCGCATCGGCCCCGCCGTCACAATCGTCGAGTCACGGACCGTTACGTTCGTGTGTGCCGGCAGGTTGTGCACAAACACAAGCGAGCAGTAGCTCCCGGACAGCCCGCTCACGCTCACCTCCAGGCTCCGGTCAGTCGCCGGCTCGCCGCTGTAGCCCCGCACGTAGATCTGCGCACCGCCGTCGCACACGCAGTTCCTCAGTTCGATGCGCAGTGTGCCGGGAAGCATCGCCGCAACGTCGAGCACCACAGCCACGCCGTTCGTGATGTACACGCCGTCCATCAGCACCGTGTCCACGGCGCGGCCAACCGTGATGGCTCTGTCCACCGTGCCGCCCCGCAGTCGCAACACCACC
>NW_905990.1:0-982 GCF_000209065.1 Trypanosoma cruzi | reverse complement strand
AGGGGCTGCCGTTGCCCGCCCTGCGAGCACACAAGGCGCGGGGGCAATAATTGGCGGTCTGGTGGCCAAAGTCAATGGGAATGGTACCTTTGCAGTACTTTTGGATAATGACCGCTTTGATCCCGCCGTGCCACGTGAGATGATCACTCTGTCTGAAGGCCGTTCAAAGTTCATCTCGAACGAGAAGTTTCAGGAGGTGCTGGAGTGGGTCAAATCCGCTGGAGTGGACCGTCGCTCCGACCAGGAGAGCACCTCGTGCATCCTTTTTCACCGGGGCTGGAGAGCGGACAAGTTGTACCTGCTGGATGGCGCTGACGTGCACTGTCTCTCACACCTCAACAAGTCTGTGCGCATGAGCGTACTGGAGAAGTCGGAGTGGGAGCGTGACCAGCACCGGCAGAAGCGCGAGCAAATCAAGGAGCGCATGAAAGAGAAGGAGATGCGGTATGTCCTCACCAAGTACAGTGGCGTCTTCAGTGCCTGCGTGGCCGTACTGGGTGTCGTGTCTGTGTTCGGTTGGAATTTTAAAAATTACAAAAAGCAGCAGCGCTCCTATCAGTTGGCCATTGCGGCAAGTGCGCTCTCCCAACCGCACAGCAAACGGCCGATAAAAGACTATGTGCACCGCGAAGATGAGGAGCAGCGCCTGCGCCAGACCCTAAGACAGCAGGATCTTTCCCACCCGCGCATTCTCGTCTTTGCTGGGTTTTATGGCTGCGGAAAAAGCATTCTGTTTCGCTCTGCGATTCGCAAGGAAAAGATGGCGGCTGCCTTTGTTGACATTCGTCCAAACGAGGACCCTCTCCGCTCCATCGTGAAATCCTTGAACGTGCAGAATATCGACGCCTGCGGCGATCTTCTCAACTTCATTGGAGAGGCCTCGGATCGCGCAAGGAAGGCAATGCATGGCGTCACCCCACTGTTCGTGCTCAAGATTCGTGACGGCAGCTCGCTACTTCGCATCTACAACGAAGTTGTGGCA
>NW_905989.1:0-981 GCF_000209065.1 Trypanosoma cruzi | reverse complement strand
CACAACGTGTGGTGCAGCAGCCACTCGAAAACGATTATCCGACTGCAGCACCCCTGTGGGCAAGAGCTCGCGACATTCCTCCAAGCAGCGGATAGTTCCGGGTTGTTTGGTGTCCAGTGTGTGAACACGCAAACAGACATTGAAAGAGAGTGCCTCTAACCACCACCATTCATAATTCGAAACAAAAACATAGACCACAACGTGTGGTGCAGCAGCCACTCGAAAACGATCCGCCGACTGCAGCACCCTTGTGGGCAAGATCTCGCGAAATTCCTCCAAGCAGCGGATAGTTCAGGGTTGTTTGGCGTTCAGTGTGTGAACACGCAAACAGACATTGAAAGAGAGTGTCTCTGACCACCACCATTCATAATTCGAAACAAAAATTTAGACCACAGCGTGTGGTGCAGCAGCCACTCGAAAACGATCCGCCGACTGCAGCACCCCTGTGGGCAAGAGCTCGCGAAATTCCTCCAAGCAGCGGATAGTTCCGGGTTGTTTGGCGTCCAGTGTGGGAACACGCAAACAGACATTGAAAGAGAGTGCCTCTGACCACCACCATTCATAATTCGAAACAAAAATTTAGACCACAACGTGTGGTGCAGCAGCCACTCGAAAACGATCCGCCGAGTGCAGCACCCCTGTGGGCAAGATCTCGCGACATTCCTCCAAGCAGCGGATAGTTCAGGGTTGTTTGGCGTCCAGTGTGTGAACACGCAAACAGACATTGAAAGAGAGTGCCTCTAACCACCACCATTCATAATTCGAAACAAAAACATAGACCACAACGTGTGGTGCAGCAGCCACTCGAAAACGATTATCCGACTGCAGCACCCCTGTGGGCAAGAGCTCGCGACATTCCTCCAAGCAGCGGATAGTTCCGGGTTGTTTGGTGTCCAGTGTGTGAACACGCAAACAGACATTGAAAGAGAGTGCCTCTAACCACCACCATTCATAATTCGAAACAAAACATAGACCACCACG
>NW_905988.1:0-981 GCF_000209065.1 Trypanosoma cruzi | reverse complement strand
TGCGGCTGCGCCCCGTACGAGAGATATATGACGAACTTATCGTAGTAACCACGCTGCGGCGGCGCACCCTAAACATGTCGTTTTCGTTTTCCAGGGGACAACGCAAATGTGCTCGATTGTTCGAAGATCGAAATTAATACTTTACGTGAAAAGGGGTCGCGCGACCGCATTTTTTTAGCTCAGTCGCAAACACGCTCACAATGTCATCCGGGGACGCGGGTTCGATTCCCGCAGAAGCCTAAGTTTTTTCCATTTTTTTTTTTTTGAATTCTTGTTTCATATTGCTTTTTAAACTTCTGGTTTGCAGGACGGTGTGCGAGTTCTGCAATCGCACTGATTCCATCTGTTTCGTGGTTTGTGCGGCTGCGGCTGCGGTGGTGGCCGCGTGAGAGTGAGTGTGAGAGAGCCATGCACCGCCCGCACACACACTCTTCCTTCTCTCTCTGTGTGTGTGTGTCCCCTTGCATGGACTCTCGCCCTCACCTCACCCCACGAGGCACACACAATAATGTGCCCATTGTATATATGCATGCACACCCATGCAGGCCCGTTGGTGCTCTCTTTTGCACGACACGCACCGCTGCCGTCCTGCCTGGCTGCATGGACGGAGCACCGTAACTGTTTCTGTTTTGTTTTTATTGCATTGAGTGGGCGACCTCTCTCTCTCCCTCTGTGTGTGTGTTTTGCTTTACGGGAGTAATGAGAGTGTGTGTGCGCTGGTCGTCCCACGCTTCGGCTTTTTGTTTTGTTTTCCTTTTTGATTTTGTGGTTGAGTGCACCCATTCCGCGGCTGCGTGTGTGTGTGTGTGCGATGATATGAGTAATTTGCGTGTGTGCTATCTGCCTCTCTCTGCCGTTGCTTTCTTCAGACTCTCTTGTGGCGCACAGCTGCTCCGCAAGTATAGGCGCTGCCAAACACACAAGCACATGCACACACATGCCGTGCTTAAAACGCTGAGAATGCACGCACGCACAGGATTG
>NW_905987.1:0-981 GCF_000209065.1 Trypanosoma cruzi | reverse complement strand
TGCGGCTGCGGCTGCGGTGGTGGCCGCGTGAGAGTGAGTGTGAGAGAGCCATGCACCGCCCGCACACACACTCTTCTTTCTCTCTCTGTGTGTGTGTGTCCCCTTGCATGGACTCTCGCCCTCACCTCACCCCACGAAGCACACACAATAATGTGCCCATTGTATATATGCATGCACACCCATGCAGGCCCGTTGGTGCTCTCTTTTGCACGACACGCACCGCTGCCGTCCTGCCTGGCTGCATGGACGGAGCACCGTAACTGTTTCTGTTTTGTTTTTATTGCATTGAGTGGGCGACCTCTCTCTCTCTCCCTCTGTGTGTGTGTTTTGCTTTACGGGAGTAATGAGAGTGTGTGTGCGCTGGTCGTCCCACGCTTCGGCTTTTTGTTTTGTTTTCCTTTTTGATTTTGTGGTTGAGTGCACCCATTCCGCGGCTGCGTGTGTGTGTGTGTGCGTGTGATGATATGAGTAATTTGCGTGTGTGCTATCTGCCTCTCTCTGCCGTTGCTTTCTTCAGACTCTCTTGTGGCGCACAGCTGCTCCGCAAGTATAGGCGCTGCCAAACACACAAACACATGCACACACACATGCCGTGTTTAAAACGCTGAGAATGCACGCACGCACAGGATTGTGGCTGCGGAGGCCCTCGCGAGGGGGGAAAAAGCCTGCATTTTGTTTTTTTTTGACATGTTGCTCGGTGTGTGCTGACGCGTGACGAATAACAACACGCCCCAATAAGCAGAAAAGAAGTAAAACAAAATGGCGCTGAGCGGCACACCGGTAAGCCAAAAATACGCAATCACCAATAAAAAAGCCGGCGATCACCCAGCAGGCACATCAAGCCTCCTAAAAACCAACCTGGAACAGACAAAAAAAAAGAGACAATCATAGAAAACAAAGATCCCCGCCCCCAAACAGGAAAAACATTAAAGAAAACGCGATTATTTTTTTTGTCCTTACTGCCGGGGTTGGCCGCTGCAA
>NW_905986.1:0-981 GCF_000209065.1 Trypanosoma cruzi | reverse complement strand
CAAGGACTACCTGGAGGGGCTTGGTGTCAAGTGCACCCTGATACACAACGCCGAGAGGAACAAGGCAAACCTGTGGGCGACGCTGCCGGGCGACGGCGGCGTGACGAAGGGCGGCATCATTCTCTCCGGCCACACGGACGTGGTCCCGGTGGACGGGCAGAAGTGGGACAGCGATCCGTTTACGCTGACGGAGCGGGATGGGAAACTGTACGGTCGCGGCACGTCGGACATGAAGGGCTTTGTTGCCGTGTGCATGTCTCTTGCCCCCGAGCTCCTCAAGATGAGGCGCGCGAAGCCGATCCACTTTGCGTGGTCGTACGACGAGGAGGTGAGCTGTCTCGGCGGCATGGAGCTGGCGGAGTTTGCGCGGGACCACGACGTCAGGGCGGAAGGCTGCATCATTGGGGAGCCGACCGGCATGACTGTTGTGATTGCTCACAAGGGCACCTCCCACTTTTGGGTGCGTGTGCGGGGCAAGGCGGCGCATTCGTCGCTTGCGCTGACGGGTGAAAGCTGCAACGCCATCGACTACGCCACAAAACTCATTACGAAGCTGCGCGAGATTGCGGAGGAGTACCGCCGGAACGGCACCCGGCATGACTTCCAGGTGCCGTTCTCAACGCTGTCGACGAACCTCATCAGTGGCGGCAACGCCTCGAACACCGTGCCCGCGGAGTGCGAGTTCCTCTTCGAGTTTCGAGCGCTTCCCAACGAGACTGTCTCCAAGATGATGCAGCAGGTGCGGTCGTACGTGGAGACGCAGCTTCTCCCGGCCATGAAGGCGGAGTTTGAGGACGCTGAAATTGTTATCACGCCGCGGGATGAAACGCCGTCGTTTGAGGGCAGTGAGGAGGCGCCCATCACCAAGCTGGCATGCGCCATTAACAATGATTACAAGGTTTGGAAATTGGCTGGCTGCACGGAGGCGGGCCACTACAGTGGGATGCCGGCGCACCAACTGTGATATGCGGACCCCATGGC
>NW_905985.1:0-981 GCF_000209065.1 Trypanosoma cruzi | reverse complement strand
TTTATGAATGGCGGGAGTCAGAGGCACTCTCCTTCAATGTATGTTTGCGTGTGCACACACTGGACACCAAACAACCCTGAATTATCCGCTTCTGGAGGAATTTCGCGAGCTCTTGCCCACAATGGTGCTGCAGTCGGCGGATCGTTTTCGAGCGGCTGCTGCACCACACGTTGTTGTCTAAATTTTTGTCTTGAATTATGAATGGCGGGAGTCAGAGGCACTCTCTTTCAATGTATGTTTGCGTGTGCACACACTGGACACCAAACAACCCTGAATTATCCGCTTCTTGGAGGAATTTCGCGAGCTCTTGCCCACAAGGGTGCTGCAGTCGGCGGATCGTTTTCGAGCGGCTGCTGCACCACACGTTGTGGTCTATGTTTTTGTTTCGAATTATGAATGGCGGGAGTCAGAGGCACTCTCTTTCAATGTATGTTTGCGTGTGCACACACTGGACACCAAACAACCCTGAATTATCCGCTTCTTGGAGGAATTTCGCGAGCTCTTGCCCACAAGGGTGCTGCAGTCGGCGGATCGTTTTCGAGCGGCTGCTGCACCACACGTTGTGGTCTATGTTTTTGTTTCGAATTATGAATGGCGGGAGTCAGAGGCACTCTCTTTCAATGTATGTTTGCGTGTGCACACACTGGACACCAAACAACCCTGAATTATCCGCTTCTTGGAGGAATTTCGCGAGCTCTTGCCCACAAGGGTGCTGCAGTCGGCGGATCGTTTTCGAGCGGCTGCTGCACCACACGCTGTGGTCTAAATTTTTGTTTTGAATTATGAATGGCGGGAGTCAGAGACACTCTCTTTCAATGTATGTTTGCGTGTGCACACACTGGACACCAAACAACCCTGAATTATCCGCTGCTTGGAGGAATTTCGCGAGCTCTTGCCCACAAGGGTGCTGCAGTCGGCGGATCGTTTTCGAGCGGCTGCTGCACCACACGTTGTGGTCTATGTTTTTGTTTCGAATTATGA
>NW_905984.1:0-981 GCF_000209065.1 Trypanosoma cruzi | reverse complement strand
TTCGGGCCGGCGCCCACGAGCACAACGGTGCCGTCCATCACGACAGGCCCGCTGCCGACGTTCCCGTAGAGCGTCAGCGTGCTCCGCACAAGTTCCGCACGGCGCGGGTACGACGGCACCGAAAGGAGCCTGCCGCTGATGCTGTTGCCGCGCACCGACAGCCACGACCCGGACGCAAACGACGCCGACCCCCGCAGCACCAGCAGCGCGCCATCGGTCAGCGCACCGGCGTTGTCGTTCACTACGACAGCGGACGCGTTGGCCTCCACCCCGCTGTCGAACACCAACCCATGCGCAGCGTACAACTGGTTCCCCGACACGCGCAGCACAGCGCCCCCCGACGCAACCACGCGCGCACTCGCGTACAACGCATATTCGCCACCGAACACAGCCGCGTCCAGCGCGGCACCGCCACCGACAAGCTCCAGCACGGTGCCATCCACCACCACCGTCCGCCCACCAGTCACCACGGTCACGAGGGCAACGCTGGACACAACCAGCACGGACCGCACGAGCCGCAGGCCCGACAGCACCAGCACCGGTGCGTACGGCGAGGACTGCGAGCCGGGAAGATACACAAGCGGCGTCGGCCTCGCGGCAACCAGCAGGGAGTCGGTCACCGTCAGCGCGGACCCCGCGGGGAACGTGCCGGTCAGCACAAGCGCACCGTTCAGCGCCTCCACGTCGCACACCGACAGCTCCACCGGCCCGCCCTCGTCGCTCCCCGCCGCCCCCGCACCGCGCAACCCTCCACCGCCCATCACGTACAGCACGGCGCCGTTCAGCAACGACACGTTCTGCACAACGATCCGCACGCCGTCCCGCGCCATCCACGGCACGTAAAGCACAGGACTCACGCCGTCCAGCACAACGTGGCGCAGCGTCACCTCGCTCGCGCCGGCAGGCACAACGAACACCGACTGCACCGTCACGCCCTCGCGGAAGAACACGCTCGACGCGGGCCCACAGCGAGCGGCAGCG
>NW_905983.1:0-981 GCF_000209065.1 Trypanosoma cruzi | reverse complement strand
CGCTGCGGCTCGACATGTGGCGGGGAGTAAAGTGTGGCCGCAGTGGACCATGAGCAGCACCAACATGAGGCTGAGCGATTTCCTTTGGAATTATGTTGGCGGCAGGGCGGCCGTTGATGAAAGACTACAATGTGACGATGGAGGTGTTTGCTCAGGAGCCGGATGATTACGCACAAGACCAGCGGCTTCTTGAAGAAATTCTGAACTTGACTGCGTACCAGGCGCTGGGGGCCATTACTAGGCCTCTTCACGAAGGTGTGCTCTCTCTCGGGCAACGTGGGACTATGAACGAAAAGCATACGATCACTCCTCTTTCAGGGGGAAAAACAAACGGGGTACTCACGCAGGTACTGACAGAAGCGAGGCGGGAGGCAGAGGAAAGGCTGAGAGGAACGCAAGAAGTGAAATTTACCATTTCCACTGATATCGAAGAGGTACTGTTTAAAGGAAGAGTTCGCGTCAATGAAATGAGGCTGAACGACTTTCTTACGAGGGAACTGGACGGCAGGGGCGTTGTGGACACCAATCGGGATGTCTTGCCGGAGGAGTTTTTCAAGGACCCCACGAAGTATATCCGTGATAAAGGAGCGTTGAACGAAATGCAGGCATCGGGTCATTATTTGGGTGTGAAGCGAGCTGTGAAGGGTGAAGTGATCTTCGACGAGGATATACGCAAGCTATGCGATAGGGGTGTCAACAATCTACCGGGGTGGTCATTGGCTGCTGCGGAGGTAAAGCAGCTGTTAATAACTCCACTAAACATTTCTTGGATGCGGCTGCCGAGGAGGCGAGGAACCCAACGACGACGAGCGCACCGGAGAAACTGGAGGGATTGTACGAGTCTGTGCACAATGCGAGGCGGGGCCATGCGGTGGAACTTCCGGACGGCGTGGAGCGAACGAAAACGGGGACGGGAATGGGGGTGCATGAGGGGAAGCCAGAACAGTCATGGCCGTACAGGAAAGCTGACGACGCTATTGA
>NW_905982.1:0-981 GCF_000209065.1 Trypanosoma cruzi | reverse complement strand
AAGGGAATGATGCATCATTCTCCTCGAAACCTCATCTCGGGAATAGAACCAGTACATGTTCTCAGCGTACGTCTGAATAGCGGCAGCCAGTTCTCACACCAAAAGAAGCTTGTGATCCACCTTCCTCGTCGTTAGCGAATCATTACGAAGATGTCGAAAGGCACCTCGAACTTCCCCCGCCACCATTCCCCGCCAGGAGCGTCATGGAAAGCGGTTTCCCCTTTGAAGAAGGGCACGGTAGAGACGCAGCCTCCCTTGTCGCCTGCATACATCCACAGACAGTTCCACCGCGCAGAATACGCGCCTGTATTTTATACGCATATATTATATGTATGTTTTCTTTGGAGGAAGTGGAGGGTCCAACAGCACGCCGCAACTCCCCTCCACGTCAAGGCGGATCACGCAGCAGGGAAACCAGCTCACATAGAAGAAGTAAAGAAAATGCCCCACCTCAAAACCCCAAACAAAAAGAAAGAAAAAGAGAGGACAATACACGCACACAAATATACATGCGCATATTAGAGTGGCCAACCGTTCCACACCAAAAGCAAAGACGAAGCCCCACCTCGTCCTATAAAACACCCCTTCCCCTAAAGACGCTCATAGACTACATTGCAGAAAAATTAACAACAAAAAAAAAATGGTTATCCGTGCCTGGATGAGGCCGCGTTAAATATTCAAAGAAATATCAAAAAAAAACCGATGGAAGGTGACAGTTTGGCTTACTGCACCGCCCGGCATCCCCCCACACTTGAGAGAGGACGGATCCAACACCCATACACAAGTCAAAAACCAAAAAAGAAAAAAACCGCAACAAATCAACACGCGCTCTCTTACAAAAATAATAATCCAACAATCGTTAAAAGAACAAAGCAGTTAATTAATGCACTTTATCATCTGCTCAGCCTCATCGTGACGCACATTCTTCCTACGTTTTTTTCAAGTAAAAGAAACTGTAAAAAATAATAAACATAAATTTTT
>NW_905981.1:0-981 GCF_000209065.1 Trypanosoma cruzi | reverse complement strand
GTTCAATGCGGGCACGCCGACCTGCTGTAGCGGGATGGTTCGTTCATCTTGTGGAGTGGCCAGACGCGTCCTTGTCGCGCGTCTCGTTAATGTAGCGGCATGATTGTGATAAAAATCACGGAAAAAACGCTCCTCCGCTGTCAACCAGGGTTCCTGCCCCTCCGCCGTTTCTCCCTTCACATCAATGCGACCAGCGACGACACCTGGGTCAGCACTGTGGTGTACCTCCACAAATATCAAACAGTATTCTGGGGAAGGTCAAACGGATTGACGTGCTTCGCGAACTGCGAGATCACGTGTGGATCCAAATTGTATGTCTCCACGATTTGAGCAGCGTGCCTCAACGCACCGCGTTCTATGGAATGCGCCGTGGCATCCCAAGGAGCCAAAGCTCTTTCGACTTGGGCAGTCGTATTATTCGTGAGCTTTTCGTTTCCTTGAAGTGTCCTGCATAGCTTTATAGTGTCGAAGGCGTCCTGCCCTCGTATCTTCACGGACCGCAAGGCGCGGTGGGGATCCGCCCTCGCCGTCTTCGGCGCCACGGACCAGTCCAAAATTAAGGCCCCGTCCGGCTCCAGTGCGGAATTGTTGGGAGTCAAGGCCGCAATCTCGGACCAACGACTCGCCGTCATCCACGCAAGTCGAAAAACAAAACGTTCCCTCCAATCGGTCCGGCTGCGGATTACTTGATCCATCCCTTCCGTTGTCGATGAGCTCACCGCAACTTTTTGTAACCCCAAAGCCGCCATATCCAGCGGGGTTCGATCCATTTCCAACATAGACCGCAGCATCCTGGCGTACTGCAGTCGGGTCGATGGCGCCACATCGATTGCCATCAAAAAGACCGCACAGCCCTCCTCGTTCATCGGCTGCTCGTGCGGGCGGCAAAAGGTGGTGAATTGCCCCGCTAGGGACATTCCACGCTCCCACGTTGACGGCGCCCACATCTCTCGAGCGACCTCGTTCGCTTTCCTCATATAA
>NW_905980.1:0-981 GCF_000209065.1 Trypanosoma cruzi | reverse complement strand
ATCCGCCGACTGCAGCACCCCTGGTGGGCAAGATCTCGCGACATTCCTCCAAGCAGCGGATAGTTCCGGGTTGTTTGGTGTTCAGTGTGTGAACACGCAAACAGACATTGAAAGAGAGTGCCTCTGACCACCACCATTCATAATTCGAAACAAAAATTTAGACCACAACGTGTGGTGCAGCAGCCGCTCGAAAACGATCCGCCGAGTGCAGCACCCCTGTGGGCAAGAGCTCGCGAAATTCCTCCAAGCAGCGGATAGTTCAGGGTTGTTTGGTGTTCAGTGTGTGAACACGCAAACAGACATTGAAAGAGAGTGCCTCTGACCACCACCATTCATAATTCGAAACAAAAATTTAGACCACAACGTGTGGTGCAGCAGCCACTCGAAAACGATTATCCGACTGCAGCACCCTTGTGGGCAAGATCTCGCGACATTCCTCCAAGCAGCGGATAGTTCAGGGTTGTTTGGCGTCCAGTGTGTGAACACGCAAACAGACATTGAAAGAGAGTGCCTCTGACCACCACCATTCATAATTCGAAACAAAAACATAGACCACAACGTGTGGTGCAGCAGCCGCTCGAAAACGATCCGCCGAGTGCAGCACCCCTGTGGACAAGAGCTCGCGACATTCCTCCAAGCAGCGGATAGTTCAGGGTTGTTTGGCGTCCAGTGTGGGAACACGCAAACAGACATTGAAAGAGAGTGCCTCTGACCACCACCATTCATAATTCGAAACAAAAACATAGACCACAACGTGTGGTGCAGCAGCCGCTCGAAAACGATCCGCCGACTGCAGCACCCCTGTGGGCAAGATCTCGCGACATTCCTCCAAGCAGCGGATAGTTCAGGGTTGTTTGGCGTCCAGTGTGGGAACACGCAAACAGACATTGAAAGAGAGTGCCTCTGACCACCACCATTCATAATTCGAAACAAAAATTTAGACCACAGCGTGTGGTGCAGCAGCCACTCGAAAACGATCCG
>NW_905979.1:0-981 GCF_000209065.1 Trypanosoma cruzi | reverse complement strand
TTATCCCTATTGCTTTCTCAATGAAATCCTATGTCCCGCACAACAGCTTCTATAGGAGAACACATCAGCCCCGCTGAGTGGAGGCGTGAAGGAAAGCCCCGACACCCGGAGAGGGAGCTGCAGCGGAGGGCGTGCAACACACACCCGTTACGCATCCTCCCCGCGCTGGCGCGTTGGCTAAATAATTCACTGTTGCCGGAAATCGGTAAAACAACACATCAATAAATCAACAAAAAAACTGATCTATAAATAACAAAAATGGAGTGCGCCTTCCAGCAGCATCGAAGTTGTGCCGCATATGCGAAAAGCCATGTGCCTTCTTGCCGCGCGAAGGTACTGTTGGGGGCAGAGCATTTCCACCTCGAAAAGAAGAAACTATGTCAGCCTTTTCGTGAGGCACACACTCCCCACTCCCCCTGCGTCCACACCATGGTTGTTGTTTTTTCTAATTGCCGGAAAAGCCGAGCAACGGAGTAGGTGCATGCTTGTCTCTTCGCGCTGCCCACGTCGGCTGGGTTCCACAATGTTCGGTCGCTACCAGTGGCATGCCGTGCGGTGGCGATTCCGTCCATCATTGTTGTGGCACTGAAAACCGCGTGTTGGACGGTGAAATCCAGCCGGTGTTGATCCTATAGAGCTGTCGTCGCCGGGCGACGTGCGCCTCCTCGGCGGCCTGACCCTCTGCCGTCATGGACTCGGCAACAGTGTGACGTTAATGATTGGACGGTTGCGTGCCACGTTAGGCAAACAGTACACTCTTCCTTGCTGGCATTCTCCTTCCTCGCGGAGGCCAAAGACTCCTTCGGGGACGGAGTCTCTGTGTGGGTTTGCTATTCTTCCTCTTGTGGCTCAACCCTTCCGGCGCGCACGGGTGTCCAATCTCTATTTTTGGCGTCGTGACTTCCTTACAGTCGGGGTCCTTGTGCCGGCTGTGGCTCTGGAACAGAGCGTTCGTGTGCGCGTAAATGGGGCATTAGCCTC
>NW_905978.1:0-981 GCF_000209065.1 Trypanosoma cruzi | reverse complement strand
CAGAGCTCGCGAATTCCTCCAGCAGCGGATAATTCAGGGTTGTTTGGTGTCCAGTGTGTGAACACGCAAACAGATATTGACAGAGAGTGCCTCTGACCCCCATCATTCATAATTGGAAACAAAAATTTAGACCACAACATGTGATGCAGCAGCCGCTCGAAAACGATCAGCCGAGTGCAGCACCCGTGTGGGCAAGAGCTCGCGAAATTCCTCCAAGCAGCGGATAATTCAGGGTTGTTTGGTGTCCAGTGTGTGAACACGCAAACAGATATTGACAGAGAGTGCCTCTGACCCCCATCATTCATAATTGGAAACAAAAATTTAGACCACAACATGTGATGCAGCAGCCGCTCGAAAACGATCAGCCGAGTGCAGCACCCGTGTGGGCAAGAGCTCGCGAAATTCCTCCAAGCAGCGGATAATTCAGGGTTGTTTGGTGTCCAGTGTGTGAACACGCAAACAGATATTGACAGAGAGTGCCTCTGACCCCCACCATTCATAATTGGAAACAAAAATTTAGACCACGACGTGTGATGCAGCAGCCGCTCGAAAACGATCAGCCGAGTGCAGCACCCGTGTGGGCAAGAGCTCGCGAAATTCCTCCAAGCAGCGGATAATTCAGGGTTGTTTGGTGTCCAGTGTGTGAACACGCAAACAGATATTGACAGAGAGTACCTCTGACCCCCACCATTCATAATTGGAAACAAAAATTTAGACCACAACGTGTGATGCAGCAGCCGCTCGAAAACGATCAGCCGAGTGCAGCACCCGTGTGGGCAAGAGCTCGCGAAATTCCTCCAAGCAGCGGATAATTCAGGGTTGTTTGGTGTCCAGTGTGTGAACACGCAAACAGATAGTGACAGAGAGCGTCTCTGACCCCCACCATTCATAATTGGAAACAAAAATTTAGACCACAACATGTGATGCAGCAGCCGCTCGAAAACGATCAGCCGAGTGCAGCACCCGTGTGGGCAAGAGCTC
>NW_905977.1:0-981 GCF_000209065.1 Trypanosoma cruzi | reverse complement strand
CATTTGCCGACGGTTCCAGACGCTGTGGACGCGATCTCGCTGCCAAAGAGGGAGACACTTTCATACACGGGTGATTCACGGGCTCCAGCCCAGTTGCCGTCGTCACTGCTGGAGCAATCCGAGGGGAAGAACATTGATTTTGACTGGAATGCATACGCAATGAAAGACAAGTCTACCCTCCCACTAGAAGATAAAGAGGGCACGGATGTGTCGAAGCGTAGTGAACGGCGAGAATTTGAACAGAATGTTGAGAACGAACTCGGTTGGCGTGTGGGGGGAATGATATCTGTACCCAATAAGAAGAGTTCAAGTGCTGTGGACTGTGACTTTTCCGCGGATGTTGATGAAATGCAGCAGGTGTTAGTTGAACAGATTTTTCTAATGCCCACAGAGCGTCAACCGATTCTTCTTCGGCAGATCAACCAGAGCAAGATTACGCTTATCTTTGACGATGAGTTAGAGCCATTAGAAGAATTGTCTTCGGAAAACACAACCGCAAATAATCTCGCGCTGCCTCAATATGTTGTTCCCTCCCCCGTAGTCTACACCCTTGACGGTATCACCGCGTACAGCGATGGGAACCCGTTACCGGCTACTGAGGCCCCCCCGATCATTAGCCCACGCACAGGTTTAGATTTTGCAGCTACAACAACACGTCGACGCAGTCACACACCTGAAGTTCAGCTTTCCCCCCCTGGGCAGTTTGGCACACAGCGTTTATTTGAGGAATTAGGAAGTTTGACACTAAGATCCCGCCCACAGAGTGGAGTTCCGTCGCACTCACGTTCATTGCGGCCAACTTCAGGGTTTTCCTTGAGGCGTACTCCACCCCGTACCGCTTCAGCTGGATGTAATCAACGGTTGAGCCGAAGCGTTAGTTTTTGTAGCCGAACCAGTGCCATGGGTACCCTCACTGTGTCTCAAGTCTCAGAGAACATAAGCACATCTGCGCAGGGGAACGCCAGCAGTTGGACAAAGGCC
>NW_905976.1:0-981 GCF_000209065.1 Trypanosoma cruzi | reverse complement strand
GTAGTTCGACGGGGTTTGCAGGGAGAGGCGATGTTGTGAGGAATGCGTCCATTTCTTTTTGTGCCTGCATTCACTGCGCTTGACCCAAGAGGGGAGGGGATTGCCTCAAAAACAACATCGGTTTCTTTTGCTGCTTTGTTTTTTGCTGTGGGAGGGTGCGGTGGGCTCTCCAGGGCTACACATCGGGGCAGCGGAAGAGCGCGGTGAGGCGTGGCCACCACTGTCGTTGTCTGTTGTGTGTGGTTCCCCTCCGGCTCCCTCTTGTTCAGCAGGCGTTGGGCTGCGCCGTTCGGATGCACGTCAGCTGCCATGGCGCTCACAATTGCCCTTCGAAGGGACTCACACTTCTCCCTCAGGCCACTCGGTGCATTTCTCAGCCTTGTCTCCGCCTCTGCCGCCTTGCGGGAGGCGTGTGAGCGGAGCGGAACCCCGCAGCATCTTTTGGAGGGCGCCTTGGAGCAGGTGCGCCTGGCAGAACATCACGGAGCCTCTGCACCGGAATTGGAGGTGACATGCGTGCGCGTGTACGCCCCACCACCACTTGCAGATGCAACCTCCCACCCCATGTTGCTCTTCCGAGGAACCCCCGACGCAAGCATAGAGGAGCGTCTTCCGGCAGCTCGGCGGCGGCCTCTGTTCTTTTCAAGCTCACTGCGGGTCGCACTGCCATTTGGTAGAATTGACGGGGCACGCGGGAAACACAGGGTGGTGCTCTGTCGGGTGGAACGTCGCCCCGGGCACCAACTCTTTAACAGGGTCGTAGCCACGGAAGAGGATTTGAGGCTGTTTGACAGCGTTGGTGGCGACTTGGACCGTTTCAGTCTTGCGAAGACCAAACAATCCGCCTCCAACGGCAGAGGAGATGAGGGCGCATTTGACGGCGTGGTGGAGTGGCTGGATGGTGGGGCTTCGTACCGTTTTGATGCTGCGCACGCGCGGATTCACACATTGCTGTGCATCGACGTACAGTGGTGAGAGGAC
>NW_905975.1:0-981 GCF_000209065.1 Trypanosoma cruzi | reverse complement strand
GAAAACAAGCTTCCCTCATCATTCCCCATATTTTTTTATGCTATTGTCGATAGCTTGAAACACCTGAGATTTGTGTGCAGTACTGTCGCCTGGCGCTGGCGCACCTGCACTGTATGCACACGAAAGTATCCAACTACATAGGATCCAAAGAAATTTTACCAAAAAACAAAACGCCGCTTTAATTCCCTAATTTGTGCCTGTACCTTGTTGGTCGTTTTCCACGCTGGAAACTCTTTGTTTGATGTCATCGGCTGATACTCCTACTCGGTACTGATACACCTTTTTCTTCCAAAACTCCGCAATTTCTTTTTCAGCGTCGGTTTCATTATTGGGATTGGCGGGACCACATCTCTGCCAGTCAGTTAGCGGCTTGTTGTCTTTGTGCTGCACATAAACAATCTCCCACGACATGTCTCGGGATAATTCCTCCCAATCATTAAAATATGCCGCCAGGCACTCATTGAACAGCTTCACAGTACTGGTTAGGGTGTGGTGCTCACTTGCCGTAGTGATCTGCAGCCCAACCATTATCTTCGGGTTTGAGTCCACAAAGAAAAAGCCGTCCACCAGCGGAAAGTTTTTGGCCGCCGGTCGATACAGCACCCAGTACTCTATGGCAATCCGATTAGAAGGGTTCTCTGGTGGCTCCTCTTTCCTGGTTAATGTTTTGTTCGAATACCTTAACAGCGCACATTCTTGTGGCTCAGGTCGGCCTGTTAGCTTCAGTTCATTGATTTTAGGTCTTATCGCACGCAAGAAATCCTCATTCAAAAATGCGGATACGGCACACTTTTCAAGAAGATAAGGTATGACATAATCCCATATACTCAGCACAAGAAAAATAAAATCGAACTGCCTCATTTCACTTTCCAACTTGGAGAATATTTTACTTTCAAAATGGTGAGATATCGGTACATTCAAAGGCCATTCAATGTTGTCTCGTCGTACTCGGACAACCTTCACAAGCTTGTGAGACACTTC
>NW_905974.1:0-981 GCF_000209065.1 Trypanosoma cruzi | reverse complement strand
GCTGCCACCGTGCTTCTTTGTTCCCTTCTTTGTGCAATGCCGTGTGCTCATGGTGCCGCTGCTTGCTGTGCAATGCCGACTTGTGTGAACTAGAAAAGACGCCTTGACTGCTGGCGAACGGCGAATCCTCCGCTCCTCTTCCGTGTCACCATTCATTCTCGGACGCGCTTGATGGCTGGCTGTCGTATCGCTGCCACGCGGTCTGTCTCGGCTCTTGTGTTTTGTTCACGGCATCGGGATTGCCCTGTGATGGAGCCATTCGGTAAAAGGAGCGGTGCCAGTGGTCATGTTTCTTTTTTCCTGGATTCCGCCACTCTGCGCGGTGACTGTGTGGGGTTGTGTGGGTGGTGGGAGGGCGATGGTGTTACCGGCATGATTGCGTCAGCGCGACTTTGCCTCGGTGGCTGTACTGTGACGGGGATTGTGTATGACCGGATGTTTTTGCGTGCCACTGTGTTTGGTTACTGTTGTTGTTGCTGCCTCTTATTCTTTTTCTGAGCGTGCAGTTAGAGATACTTTTGCTTGACCAGCACAACTATCGTTTCAAGGTGTTAGGAGTTACTTGCAGTATTAGGTTTAGTAGTGGGATAACGATTTGGCGGAATAGTGTTGTTGGATTTGCCAACTGTAGGAAGGGATTTGCTAGACAGGAGTTATGGTCGACGGGGCGAGTGCGACACGCCACAACAGCTCTGTTGGTACGTGTTTGGGACGGTGGATGCGGTCTGCGGTGGGTGCGTGTCCGCACAGCCGGCACCGTGTGCGGCACAGGGCCATTGCGGCTGTGCGTGTGGCGCTGCTTGTTGTGTTGGCGCTGGTTGCGGCGGCGGCGTGGATGCCCGCGGTGCATGCGGTGGTGGTGCGACTGCGGGGCGGCACGGTGGACAGAGCCATCACGGTTGGCCGCGCCGTGGACACGGTGCTGATGGACGGCGTGTACATCACGAACGGCGTGGCTGTGGTGTTCGACGGCCGGCGATG
>NW_905973.1:0-981 GCF_000209065.1 Trypanosoma cruzi | reverse complement strand
CCGGCGCTGCGTTAAGCTCCGATGGAACCTTTGTTTTCCCAGGCGTTGTGCTCGAATGAGCCGGTGCGGCACCAGCGCCATCCAACACGTTGCCATTGTGGTGAGCAGTTGCTGGGTCTGCGCCGGGCTCAGGAGCGGCTGTGGCAACATCCGCGGGCGTCATGTCAGTGATGCTGAATGAATCGGGGCCGCTGTTCGTGCCCACAGCAGTGCAGGCATGCGTTTCCCCTTCAGGGTCGTCGTGTTGTTTGTCGCCGGCGAGCGTGTTGGCGGTGGACGGCTCTTTGTGCACACTCTCAAAAAAAAAATCACGTGAAATGCTGCGCTGGGGCCAACCGTCGGTGTATCCGTTATGCGAAGAGCCTTCACTCGCCTTGCCCGCCTGCCCCATCATCAATGCTGCCGCGTTGGAGGGCAAGTGCTCCCGGCCACCTTCAGGGCGACCCCCGCTGACAGGTATCTTGCTTTCAAGTACTTCCTGACGACTGAACACGCTCGGTGTCGAAGACAATGCAGGCGCCAATACACCACTGCTGGGTGCCTCTTCTTTCATTTCCCCGTATCAGCTGAGGTGGACGGGCCAATGGCATCAGAAGAAGATGTTTGCCTGGGAACTGCTGAGCCCTTCCTATTTCCTGATGGTTGCGCTGTTGAGTGTTGACGTTGTGGTGCTGATGTGTCTTCCTGCCGCGCTTCATCCACGACGACAAGCCCACTGGCGGATTGAGGGAAAGTTTCACACGCATGATTGTTGTGAGGCGCACCTTTCGGGGCCGGCACCCTCGCCTCTGGAGTGCCAACAGCATCCGGCTTCGTCTTCATTAGCGCTTGGGGCTCATCACCCTTCAACACGCGGTTGTGCAACAGGACGTTGCTCACCGTCACATGAGTGTTACCGAGCACTCTTGCCGCCGCCGCCAACGCAGAAGTGTGAAACGATGTGGGGCCTCAACAGCGTTATTAGCTCCTGAAAAGCTCTCA
>NW_905972.1:0-981 GCF_000209065.1 Trypanosoma cruzi | reverse complement strand
AAAAAAAATGGAAAAAACTTAGGCTTTCTGCGGGAATCGAACCCGCGTCCCCCGGATGACATTGTGAGCGTGTTTGCCACTGAGCTAAAAAAATGCGGTCGCGCGACTCCTTTTCACGTAAAGTATTAATGTCGATCTTCGAACAATCGAGCACATTTGCGTTGTCCCCTGGAAAACGAAAAAGACGTGTTTAGGATGCGCAGCCGCAGCGTGGTTACTACTGTAAGTCGTCATATATCTAACGCCCGAGGCCACCGCTGCAGCTTGGATAATTCGACACGTCGTGCTGTATCTAACGTCCGGGGCAGCCGCTGCAACTTGGATAATTCGACACGTCGTCCCGTATCTAACGTCCGGGGCAGCCGCTGCAACTTGGATAATTCGACACGTCGTCCTGTATCTAGCGTCCGGGGCCACCGCCCTACCATTTTTTATTTCTTGCGGCGGCCAACCCCGGCAGTAAGGACAAAAAAAAGAATCGCGTTTTCTTTAATGTTTTTCCTGTTTGGGGGCGGGGATCTTTGTTTTCTATGATTGTCTCTTTTTTTTTGTCTGTTCCAGGTTGGTTTTGAGGACGCTTGATGTGCCTGCTGGGTGATCGCCGGCTTTTTTATTGGTGATTGCGTATTTTTGGCTTACCGGTGTGCCGCTCAGCGCCATTTTGTTTTACTTCTTTTCTGCTTATTGGGGCGTGTTGTTATTCGTCACGCGTCAGCACACACCGAGCAACATGTCAAAAAAAAAAATGCAGGTTTTTTCCCCCTCGCGAGGGCCTCGGCAGCCACAATCCTGTGCGTGCGTGCATTCTCAGCGTTTTAAGCACGGCATGTGTGTGCATGTGTGTGTGTGTTTGTCAGCGCCTATACTTGCAGAGCAGCTGTGCGCCACAAGAGAGTCTGAAGAAAGCAACGGCAGAGAGAGGCAGATAAGCACACACGCAAATTACTCATATCATCACACACACACACACGCAGCCGCGGA
>NW_905971.1:0-981 GCF_000209065.1 Trypanosoma cruzi | reverse complement strand
AACAAAAATTTAGACCACAACGTGCGGTGCAGCGCCGCTCGAAAACGATCCGGCGAGTGCAGCACCCCTGTGGGCAAGATCTCGCGAAATTCCTCCAAGCAGCGGATAGTTCAGGGTTGTTTGGCGTCCAGTGTGTGAACACGCAAACAGACATTGAAAGAGAGTGTCTCTGACCACCACCATTCATAATTCGAAACAAAAATTTAGACCACAACGTGCGGTGCAGCAGCCGCTCGAAAACGATCCGGCGAGTGCAGCACCCTTGTGGGCAAGATCTCGCGAAATTCCTCCAAGCAGCGGATAGTTCAGGGTTGTTTGGCGTCCAGTGTGTGAACACGCAAACAGACATTGAAAGAGAGTGTCTCTGACCACCACCATTCATAATTCGAAACAAAAATTTAGACCACAACGTGCGGTGCAGCAGCCACTCGAAAACGATCCGCCGAGTGCAGCACCCCTGTGGGCAAGATCTCGCGAAATTCCTCCAAGCAGCGGATAGTTCAGGGTTGTTTGGCGTCCAGTGTGTGAACACGCAAACAGACATTGAAAGAGAGTGTCTCTGACCACCACCATTCATAATTCGAAACAAAAATTTAGACCACAACGTGTGGTGCAGCAGCCACTCGAAAACGATCCGCCGAGTGCAGCACCCCTGTGGGCAAGATCTCGCGACATTCCTCCAAGCAGCGGATAGTTCAGGGTTGTTTGGCGTCCAGTGTGTGAACACGCAAACAGACATTGAAAGAGAGTGTCTCTGACCACCACCATTCATAATTCGAAACAAAAATTTAGACCACAACGTGCGGTGCAGCAGCCGCTCGAAAACGATCCGGCGAGTGCAGCACCCCTGTGGGCAAGATCTCGCGAAATTCCTCCAAGCAGCGGATAGTTCAGGGTTGTTTGGCGTCCCAGTGTGTGAACACGCAAACAGACATGAAAGAGAGTGTCTCTGACCACCACCATTCATAATTCGAAACAAAA
>NW_905969.1:0-981 GCF_000209065.1 Trypanosoma cruzi | reverse complement strand
GCCGCCGGCACGGCAGCTGCACACGCACTCGGTGAACGACGCCGTCAGCGCATCAAAGCACGCCAGCGCTGCCGCACAGCCGTCACACGGCACCACGCTCACGGAGGGCAGGCCGGCCATGCGGTAGTCGCCGCTGCTCTGCAGCACCCGGCCGCCGGCACGGTTGCACTGCACCCACACGACGCCGCTCGTGATCGTCGGCCCGGAGACAAGCGTCGCGCCGGTGGCAGCGCAGCGTGCAATCGACACGGCGCCGCCGCTCAGCGTCACACCCGACAGCGACGCCACAGACAACGCCTCGCCCACCGCCCACACGTCGTGCAGCTCCAGCCACCCGCCGGCACTGACCGCCCCACCGTCGCAGCGCACCAGCGACGACGCAGCAGACCCCTTGACGCCCACGAAGCGCAGCACCGAGTCGGACACCGCAAGGCGCTCGCCAAGCACAAGGCCGCCGCCACTGCTCACAACCGACACGTTCGTCACGGAGAACACCGAGTGGCTCCGCAGACTGAGACGCGACGAGGACGCCACACGCATCGCGGACGCGGTCGGACCGCCCGACGCCTCCAGCAACACGCCGTCAAGCACCACCGCGCTCGACAGCAGGTCCACACCGCCGCCAACGTACACCGCCGACCCGCCCGCCTGCAACGACCTCAGCACAGTGCTGCTCACACGCAGCTGCGTCTGCAACAGCGAAGTCGCGTACAGCACAAGCGGCGACGCCACCGCGTCCGTCAGCCCGCTCAGCTGCGAGTAGCGCATCGGCCCCGGCGTCACAATCGTCGAGTCGCGGACCGTCATGTTTGTGTGGGCCGGCAGGTTGTGCGCAAACACAAGCGAGCAGTAGCTCCCAGACAGCCCGCTCACGCTCACCTCCAGGCTCCGGTCAGTCGCTGCCTCGCCGCTGTAGCCCCGCACGTAGATCTGCGCACCGCCGTCGCACACGCAGTTCCTCAATTCAATGCGCAGCGCGCC